>NW_027500734.1:0-93245 GCF_021521415.1 Bidens hawaiensis | reverse complement strand
AGATTATGGAGTTAGAAGTAGGATTCAAGCATCAAAACATGTTCATACCTTGTGATTTTTGGTTAAAAACTCAAGAGCTTGGATGTATGTTTGAAGATTTGAGAGAGTTTGTGTGAAATGTGATGTAAAAACAAAGAAAATGAAATGAATGATATTATCATAAGGACCGATCGGTCCATAAGGTGGATGGGGGTGGGGCCCACACATCAATTCTAGGCCACACATTCGGATTACGCAATCCGGATAATGTTGTGGATAATCTGGCTCAGTTCGTTTCTCGTTTAAACTCGTAATTCGGCTTAAAACGAGCATAGAATGGTCGTTTTTCGGGTCAAAATAAGATTTACATAAAACCGACTTAAAAACTTTAAAAACTTAAACCATGACATTAAAACATCATATTATTAATAATTACGCATCTTTTTCGGCTTGATTGATCATCTCTTGCTTGGTTTGATGTTAAAGGTTTCGTTTATCGTACCGACGTACCAATAAATCGAAATCCTTTTTCTGTGCTATAATTCACTTATCCCGAAGCATTAATACTTCGTAAATATCACTAAACATTATATACTTCGTCTATAATGTAATTCCCGATTCATTCGGGTTTCAATAATCGTTCATTGGTTAATTGTAATTCCAATACGATTCACTATATAATCGAGTATGATTCATACTATGAATCATATATACTCGTATATACGTACTATAACTCATATAATCAATATTTAAATGACACGTAAATAGTATATACCGGCTAGGGTATACCTGAATTTGCCGGAATCGTTACAGAATATTATCTCTGTTTCTGTATTAAGACAATTTGGTTACGATTTCAAGTTTGTAAACAATGGTTTTTATGTATTCATGAATGATGTCTTTTATTTTAAAGCAATGCCGTTTAATGACATTTATGAATTGGTTCATGATAATACATTCATTGATAACTCGTTGTACCACGCTAACACCAAAGGACTCAAATTGGATTTGAGTAAAACTTTTCTTTAGCACTGTCGCCTTGGTCACATAAACAAGGATCGCATTCATACACTTCAAAAGAATGGTCTTTTGAAATCAAGTGATGATTCATTTGATGAATGTGAATCTTGTTTATTGGGAAAGATGACCAAGGAGCCTTTTAGTGTAACCAATGAAAGGGCGAAAGACTTATTAGGTATCATACATTCGGATGTATGTGGTACTTTTAGGACAATGACAAGGAATGGTGAAAGATACTTCATTACCTTTACCGACGATTATAGTCGCTATGGGTATGTGTTCTTGTTAAGACACAAAAATGAAGCATTTGAAATGTTCAAAGTATTCCAAAATGAAGTACAAAATCAACTCAACAAAACAATCAAAGTACTTCCATCCGATAGAGGAGGTGAATACCTCAATGATGTTTTTCTAGGTCATCTAAGGAGTTGTGGGATTGTCTCACAACTTACTCCACCCGGAACACCACAACATAATGGTGTGTCTGAAAGGAGGAATCGAACTCTATTGGATATGGTTTGATCCATGATGGCTAGAAGCTTTTTACCTCTATCATTTTTGGGCTTCGCGTTGATCTCCGCAACCCGTATTCTAAATATGGCACCAACCAAGAAAGTGGAAAAGAAACCTTTTGAAATATGGCATGGAAGGGTTCCATCGTTATCATATTTAAGGGTATGGGGTTGTGAGGTTTATGTCAAGAACAACACCCAAAAAAAACTTGAAAGCCGATCCACTATGTGTAATTTTGTAGGATATCCTAGAGACGCGATGGGATATTATTTCTACAATCCAAACGAGCATAAAGTGTTTGTTGCTCGAAAGGCTGTGTTCTTGGAAAGAAAGTTCCTTAGGGAAGGGAAAAATAGAACTGTGGAACTCGAAGAGGATCGAGAACCACAAACCGATACACGTTTGGTTGACACTAGTAATCAACAAGAGGTTGTTGATGGTGATCAAATGGTTGATCAAAACACACAAAACGTTCGTAAATCTGGTAGAATTAGCTCCCCGCTTGAAAGATATGGATTTTTCATGGATGGATGCTATGTGGTAGCATCTGATGAATCCACCACATACCGAGATGCAATGTCACAATCTGATTGTGATAAATGACTGGAAGCCATGAACGTTGAGAAGCAATACAGGCATGACAATCAAGTATGGGACGTGGTTGCTCCACCTCCTAATTCCAAATTGGTTGGAAGTAAGTGGGTTTTCAAGAAGAAAACTGACATGCATGGAAACTTGGATACTTATAAAGCTAGACTTGTAGCAAAGTGTTTCACTCAAACTCAAGGGGTTGATTATGATGAAACTTTCTCGCCCGTGGCGATGCTAAAGTCTATAAGGATATTGTTTGCCATAGCCGCATATTATGACTATAAGATATGGCAAATGGATGTCAAAACTGCTTTTCTAAATGGACATCTTAATGAAGATATCTATATGGTTCAGCCTGAAGGTTTTGTCGATCCACAACATCCTAACAAAGTATGCAAGTTGAAAAATCAATCTATGGATTGAAGCAAGCATCTAGAAGTTGGAATCACTGTTTTGATGATGAAGTGAAGAAATTGGGATTCATCAAAAACGCTGAAGAAGCTTGTATGTATAAAAAGGCTAGTGGGAGCATCATTACCTTTATGGTATTATACATTGATGACATATTACTATTTGGAAATGACATTCCAACCTTGGAAGGTGTAAAAGCCTGGCTTGGAAGCTGTTTTTCCATTAAGGATCTTGGTGAGGCCACCTATATTCTGGGAATAAGGATCTATAGGGATAGATCAAGGCGGTTGATAGGTTTGAATCAAAGTGCATATATTGACAAAATCTTGAAAAGGTTCAGAATGGGCAACTGTAAGAAAGGTTTCGTACCCATTCAAAGAGGAACAATATTGAGTGCTTATCAATGTCTAAGCACAAAGGTTGAGCATGACAAAATGAATGGAATCCTATATGCATCTGCTATAGGATCCATCATGTATGCCATGCTTTGCACAAGACCGGATGTGTCATGCGCTTTGAGCATGACAAGTAGATATCAACAAAATTCGGGAACCAACCATTGGATGGCGGTTAAGAGCATATTGAAATACCTTAGGAGGACTAAGGATATGTTTTTGATATATGGCTCTGGTGAGGAGGAACTCGTTGTAAAGGGTTACACTGATGCGTGTTTCCAAACTGATTGAGATGATTCTCGATCACAATCGGGATATGTCTTCATTCTAAATGGTGGTGCTGTCTCTTGGAAGAGTGCAAAACAAGACGTGGTAGCCTTGTCCACCACTGAATCAGAATACATCGCCGCCTCTTTAGCAGATCAAGAAGCTGCGTGGATTAGAAAGTTCATTGCCGATCTAGGGGTAGTCCGTACCATTCAGGACCCTCTAGAAATCTTTTGTGACAACGAGGGTGCTCAAATCAAGGAACCCCGTGCACATCAAAATACTAGGCACATTGAGCGGAGATTCAACTACATAAGGGATGAAGTTGAAAAAGGAAAGATATGTATTCGCAAAGTTCACACTGATCAAAACATTTTGGATCCACTCATGAAGCTCCTTGAAAGACCGAAGCATGAGGGTCATCGAAGTCCTAAGGCGCAAGTATGACCCTCATGCTTCGGCCTTTCAAGGAGCTTCGTGAGTGGATCCGCAATGTTTTGATCAGTGTGAACTTTGCGAATACATATCTTTCTCTTTTCAACTTCATCCCTTATGTAGTTGAATCTCCGCTCAATGTGCCTTGTCTTTTGATGTGCACGAGGCTCTTTGATTTGAGCAATCGCACCCTCGTTGTCACAAAAGATCTCTAGAGGGTCCCGAATGGTACGGACTACCCGTAGATCGGCCATGAACTTTATAATCCATGCAGCTTCTTGAGCTGCCAATGAGGCGGCGATGTATTCAGATTCAGTGGTGGACAAGGCTACCACATCTTGTTTTGCGCTCTTCCAAGAGACAGCTCCACCATTCATAACGAAAACATATCCCGATTGTGATCGAGAATCATCTCGATCAGTTTGGAAACTCGCATCCGTGTAACCCTTTACAACGAGTTCCTCCTCACCAGAGCCATATATTAGAAACATATCCTTCGTCTTTCTAAGGTATTTCAATATGCTCTTAACCGCCATCCAATGGCTACTTCCCGGATTTTGTTGGTATCGACTTGTCATGCTCAAAGCGCATGACACATCCGGTCTAGTGCATATCATGGCATACATGATGGATCCTATAGCCGATGCGTACGGGATTCCTTTCATTTTCTCTTGCTCATCCTTTGAGATTGGACATTGAGTCGCACTCAATATAGTTCCTATTTGAATAGGTACCAAACCTTTCTTAGAGTTCTCCATCTTGAACCTTTTCGAGATTTTATCAATGTATGCACTTTGGTTTAAACCTATCAACCGCCTTGATCTATCTCTATAGATCCATATTCCCAAAATATAGGCGGCTTCACCAAGATCTTTGATGGAAAAACAACTCCCAAGCTAAGATTTTACACCTTCCTTGGTTGGAATGTCATTCCCAAACAAAAGTATGTCATCAACATACAATACTAGGAAAGTAATGATGCTCCCACTAGCTTTCTTATACACACAAGCTTCATCAGCGTTTTTGATGAATCCAAATTTCTTTACTTCTTCATCAAAACGGTGATTCCAACTTCTAGATGCTTGCTTCAATCCATAGATTGATTTCTTTAACTTGCATACTTTATTAGGATGTTGTGGATCGACAAAACCTTCGGGCTAAACCATATAGACATCTTCCTCAAGGTGTCCATTTAGAAAAGCAGTTTTGACATCCATTTGCCATATCTCATAGTCATAATATGCGGCTATGGCAAACAATATCCTAATAGACTTTAGCATTACCACAGGCGAAAAAGTTTCATCATAATCCACCCCTTGAGTTTGAGTGAAACCCTTTGCCACGAGTCTAGCTTTATAAGTATCCAAGTTTCCATGCATATCAGTTTTCTTCTTGAAAACCCACTTGCTTCCAACCGGTTTGGAATTAAGAGGTGGAGCAACCAAGTCCCATACTTGGTTGTCATGCATGGATTGCATCTCAACGTTCATGGCTTCCAGCCATTTATCATAATCAGATTGCGACATTGCATTTCGGTATGTGGTGGGTTTATTCGAATCTACCACGTAGCATCCATCCATGAAAAATCCATATCTTTCAGGTGGGGTGCTAATTCTACCAGACTTGCGAACGCTTTGTGTGTTTAGATCAACCATTTGATCATCATCAACAACCTCTTGTTGATTGCTAGTGTCAACCAAACGTGTATCGGCTTGTGGTTCTCGATCCTCCTCGAATTCCATAGTTCTATCAGTTCCTTCCATAAGGAACCTTCTTTCCAAGAACTTAGCCTTGCAAGCTATAAACACTTTATGCTCATTTGGATTGTAGAAGCAATATCCCATCGAATCCTCGGGATATCCTACAAAGATACACTTAGTGGAACGACTTTCAAGTTTATCAGGGGTGTGGATCTTAACATAAGCCTCACATCCCCATACCTTTAAATATGATAATTACGGAACCTTTCCATGCCATATTTCAAAAGGTGTCCTTTCCACTTTCTTGGTTGGTGCCATATTTAAAATACGGGTAGCAGAGATCAGTGCGAAACCCCAAAATGATAGAGGTAATGTGCTTCTAGCCATCATGGATCGAACCATATCCAATAGAGTTCAATTTTTCCTCTCGGACACACCATTATGTTGCGGTGTTCCAGGTGGAGTAAGTTGTGAGACAATCCCACAACTCCTAAGATGTTCTACGAACGCATCATTGAGGTATTCACCTCCTCTATCGGAACGTAGTACTTTGATTGTTTTGTTGAGTTGATTTTGTACTTCATTTTGGAAGACTTTGAACATTTCAAAGGCTTCATTTTGTGTCTTAACAAGAACACATACCCATAGCGACAATAATCGTCGGTAAAGGTAATGAAGTATCTTTCACCATTCCTTGTCATTGTCCTAAAAGGACCACATACATCCGAATGTAGGATACCTAATAAGTCTTTCGCCCTTTCATTAGTTCCATTGAAGGGCTCCTTGGTCATCTTTTCCAATAAACAAGATTCACATTCATCAAATGAATCATCACTTGATTTCAAAACACCATTCTTTTGAAGTGTATGAATGCGATCCTTGTTTATGTGACCAAGGCGACAATGCCAATGAAAAGTCTTACTCAAATCCAATTTGAGTCTTTTGGTGCTAGATTGGTACAACGAGTTATCAATGGATGTATTATCATGAACTAATTCATAAATGCCACTAGACGGCATCGCTTTAAAATAAAAGACATTATTCATGAAAGCACAAATACCATTGTCCACAAACTTTAAATCATAACCATATTGTCTTAAAAGAGAAACGGAGATAATGTTCCTAGTCAAACTAGGAGCATACAAAATGTTTTTCAAAACAACTTCCAAACCATTTGGAAGCTTCAAAACATAGTCTCTTTGTGCTTCGACAACAACCTTTGCTCCGTTGCCCATGAAGAGACTTGTATCTCCTTTCTTGAAATGTTTATTTCTTTTGAATTCTTGCAACGAATTGCAAATATGAGTTCCACATCCGGTATCCAATACCCATGTGTTAGAAGAAATAACATTAAGATCAATATAGATAATGAAAGTTGTACCCGAGGTTTGCCCCGCATCCCTCTTGTCTTTCAACTCTTTGAGATAGGTTGGACAATCTGTTTTCCAATGTCCTATCTCACCACAACCAAAGCACGGGTTGTCAAAGCTAACCTTTAGCTTCTTAATTTTTGGTTTGGGTGGTTCTGCTTTATCCTTCCCTTTGAACTTACCCTTGACATGTCCCTTACCTTTGACAACCTTTGCCTTAGGTTCCGGGTGATTCCTCTTCACCGATTGTGTTTCTTCCATATGACATGTATGAAACACTTGAACCCTTTCAAAACGTTCCACCCTAGCTTGAGTAAGGAACATTTCTTTTAGTTGGGTGATCATGTCATATGCCCCATGTTTTTCAAAACCCTTTTTAAATTCGGGAATCATGGTTCCCAACATGAGACAAGAAACTTGCACCGAATCCTCGGTGTATTTTAACCAATCGTTATAGGCATCTACATCGTCAATGTTTGGTTCGTTGGGAATAGAATCGTCTAATATGTAGGATTTATTTTCTTGTTTGAGGACAATTCTCAAATTTCGATACCAATCCATAAAATTATTATGGTTAAGACGATCCTTATCAAGTATAGCTCTTAGCGATAGGTTATGCACGGGTGGGATAATTGCGTTAAGTGGATTGTTGATTGCGGACATCTACACAATTTAACAAAGTTCACTTTTAGTATTTTCGATATCAATAAATTTTAATATTTAATACCCTTTAATGTCTCCAAGACAATTATTGATTAAAATCTAGAATCCAACGTTTCATTCAAATAGTAGTTAGGTGACCCTATTCTACTATTCAAATTAACAATGTAGTCAACGTTTGACAATTGCAACCCTTTGCAACTTCTAGTTTTATAGGATCGGTTAAACATCATATGTTTAGTTGGCATGTTTAATCCCATCAACACCTTTGAACGCCATGTGCCGGTGACCCTATTCACATGGTTTCAAATCAAGTCGTCCTACTTACACACACGTGTGAGTTTACACATACAAGTGGTTAGGTGACCCTCATTCCACAAGTATTGTAAAAACCACCTCAAGATCACAAGTTTTCTCAAATGTGGTTAAGTGACCCTTACCCCACATCAAGTCTACAAGTGACTTAAGTGTTGTATAAAATGATGGTGTTTAACTTGTTTTAAAAGGGATTTTAGTTTTCAAAATTCTAGATTGGAAAACTATATAATTTACCTTCCATTTGCATGCATTCAAATGTATGATACCTTTGAAAACCAATTTTCAAGTTCCTTTTAATAAAACCCATTTTATTGTGAAATCATTAACCTTTAATAAAACCAATTTTATTACCTAATGATTTCTAAGGAACCAATTTTATGCAAGTTGTTGATATTAAGTTTGTTAATTATCCTTATCCAAATAAGATAAAACAAAATATTTAATTAACCATGCAAGCATAAATAAACAACCACAAGTTCATAACCTTAGCCACCTAATCATGGCCACACTTTTTGACCGAAACAAGTGTGCCAAAAGGTCTCTTCTAAAGGACGAGAAATGACACAAGGTATGTGTCGGTGAACTCCCACTTGATCCCGCATCCATATGCTTCAAGTGTCCACCTTGTGTTGTGACTTTTCCACTTTATTTGGGCTTCCAATGGGCTCCAACTTCAGCTCCTAGCTTCATTGGGTCTCCACGTTTGGGCTTTGGCCTTTGGGCTAAAATCCCATCTTGGACTATAAGGTCCATTAAGGCCCAAAACCAAAACCGTAACCATGTTGCATCTTCTTTTACAAAAAAATATATCCTAATACATTTTTCTCTAGTAAAAGAAATACAACTAATCTACTTATTATTACAAACCAATATGAATGAATAAATAGATTACAAACCCAAATAAAATAATATTACAACCAAATTGAATATTGAATAAATCACAACACAAACACACATCCAAACACAAGGTCATGGCTAGGTTATGAACATCCAAATGCACATCCAAATACGCAAGTATTACATCTCTAAATGGTTCCCCTTGTAAACCTCAAACTTATGGCCAAGGATAAGAAAAACCGAATGTTTCGGGTTTTTTCCAAACAAAACAACCAATCATCCAAATGACTTAATTCTTCAAGATTATCACATGCATGTAAAGTATAACTTTGAAGAACCAAGGGGTAACCAAAAGCCCCAAAATTTCGGCCATATGGTGAAACACAACATAAAACCCGAAAATGTTTTAGATCTATTATTGCATGTATCCGTATAAGCGGCTCTTGATGCCATTGTTGGGTTTTAACAAGATTATCAAAGTCCAAAATAACCATTTATTAAGGAAAACGCAGCGGAAGATATAGATTTAAATTTTGTTATATTGATTAACATAAAACCCATTTTATATGTAAAACCCAAGCCCCGGATCCATATACGTATTACATGCATACCAAAACTTACAACCATAGGGGTTTTATGTAATACAACCTTTCAAGAGGCAAGAAGATGAAGGAGATGACGGTTTGAATGGCTAGCCTTCAATGGAGAAGAGCCTCAAGCTTGTATACCCTTCAAGCCTTCAACAAACACCTTGCTTGCTAGGATTTAATCACTCTTGCACTTGAAAGATAAAAACCTCTTGTGTTTTCTTCTTCCTTGAACTGAAATCAAAGAGAGAGAGAGAGAGAGAGAGAGAGAGAGAGAGAGAGAGGTTGAAGAGAGCTTTTGCATGTAATATGGTTGGGTGTAGATATGTTGTGTCCCAAGAAGATATAAATAAGAGAAAATGAAGTTTAAACAAAAGGGTGAGAATTTTCCCCCCAAAAGTGGGCTGGTCCTACCAGAAATTATTTTCTCTTTCTTCCTGGAAACAGACTAATACCCCATGTACTAGTCTCAGGCATAATACTTCATGTATCAGTCGCAGGACTAATACTCCATGTATTACTTTAATGGACTAATACTCCATGTATTAGTCACAGGTCTATTGAAACTTTGTGACATTTAACACTTTTATGATGCCATGAGTTTCATGCAACATACCACAACCATTATCATATATATATATATATATCATTTAACCAACTTAAATAATATCATAAGATAATCTCTCTAAATAAATTATCCATATAATTTATCGATTCCTCAAGTGCAAATATTTAGAAACCCATTTTCTAAATATCATGAGTGTTAATATGTACTTGTTAGATCATATCTACAATAAATATTATGGTGTTTATCTAGCTTGTTATTGGGTTTGACCCGACTTGGATCATAACGTACTAGCCACATCAACTCTAATATGTGTCTTGAATCAAGTGTTAGGACCCTAGCAACCAAGGTGTTTGTTGGAGCTCGTTGGGTATACAAGCTTGAGGTTTCCTCCTTTGGAAGCTCGTTATTCAATCATCATCTCCTTCAAATCCGTAAACTTGTAAGTATGTATGTTAACACTCTATGGTTGTGTTTTGATAGTATGCATGTCGTATATGGATCCTGGATTGGGTTTAACATAAACGGGTTTATGTGTAATGGTTAAACAAGATTTAAAACTTTATTTCCGCTGCGTTTTTCTTAATAAATGGTTATTTTGAACTTTGATAATCTTGCTAAAACACAACATATCTTAACAATTTATTTTGTTGTGCACTAGTAGACATGTGTCTTTTCTTATAATCAGAAAAGTGCAATGCTGCCATTCCGGTCACTTGCTCTAGAGTAAAGTCACTGAAGTCATCCTTAAGGATTATTGATCTTATTTCTCCATTTTTCATCTGAACTTTCAGATCCTCTGCTCTAGAATCATAAAATAATTCGTTTGGTAAATTTTTATCGTCGACTGAAAAACATTCTTCTGCAACGTTTGCTCTTGTTGTAGATTCAGGCACCTTGGAAGTTTCTTGTCTTTTAAAAGATTTCGTTGCTCTCCCTAAATCCTGACCTTTTTCTTTTCTTTTCATCATTTGATTTAGAGGGTGAAGAAGTTGACTATTCTAGAGATATTTTTAATTCAGATATCTCATTATTTGATTGATAAGTCTTTTTCTTTGACACCCTGTTAATCTTTTCATTATTTGGTTGAGAAGTTGCTTTTTCTTCTTTAAGGGGTTTTCTTTTAATGACCGTGAATTTACACATGATTTCTTTCTTTGTCATGGATTTCACAGTGTCAAAGGGAACTCCATTTTTCACAAGATATTTTAGTTTACCACCATATATGCACAAAAAATTTTCATTTTCTGTCTTCTCTTTATGTTATTCTTGTGTTCTTTGTTTCTCACTTGTTGAATCAACATTCTTGATATCCTTTTGATGTTTTTCATAACCCAAGGCTTTGATAACCTTTTTCAATCACATTGTTTAGAATGTATTTTGCAACCTTCTCAGTTTCTTTATTTTGAATCAACTTTAGCAGTGACACAAGTACTCCATGTGGGATCTCTTCATCATTTAATAAAGTTGCAATCAATTCTTATGAGATCTTCTCATCATTTTTATCATAGGCTTCATCCCTTAATCTCTTGTCATTTTCAATTTGTTCCATTATTATTCTTCGCTCTTCCATCTCTTTTTCAGACAACGTTTAATTCGGAAATTTCATGTCTTGAATTTATGTCATTCTTTGCTCAGAAACTGTTTTAGCCTTTAGTTTAGATTCACCACAGTACAAAATTTCTTCATTTTCTTTGAAGTGTTAAAGGGCTGCAATTGATTATCTTCTGTTGTAATACACATTCCCTTGAATTTCCTTCTTTCCTCCTCATCCCCCATAGATTTAGATGTCCCAATCTCATTCATTCTTTGAGCCGTCTTATTGTTTTTCATATTACCCCTACTTTTGAAGGGTATGATGTTGTCAAGATCACCATACAATAACTCCAAGACATTTTGAAATTTTGGATCTTCAATTTGAGATTCACATGTCTGTTTCTCAACTTCTTCTGTATTCACCACTGCAGCATTATCATCTTTATGAATCAGTTCATCAGTTCCATTCTTATTTCCATTTAGGACTAACTTCTCTGGTGAATCATCATACATATTCAACAAATGTAGAGCATTGTCCTTTTCAATAATTGTTTGATGATCTGAATCTTTTTCATATGTAGAAAGCAGAGTTAATGCCACTACTAGAAAAAAAAACTTCAATGACCCGCATTGCGTGTCATTAAAGGGCCCTTATGACACGCAAATGTGTGTCATTGAAGCCCCTGTCATAAATTAAATATGACACGCTTCCCGCGTGTCATATTTTATGACACACTTTAATGACACCCATTTGTGACACACATTTTTAACATGCATTTATGACGTGATTTCAATACTAGTATTTACGACACCAATTAACGACGTGCATTTATGCATGTCATCGTATAACTTCTAATTTTTTATTTTTTTGTTTTGCATAATGAATAATATTTTAATTATTGACTCAAAATAAAGCATCAAAATTAGACATTCCATTTCTAAATTAAACATCTTGAATCAAAATATTACATATAATTCCCAAGTTAACAAAAGCATCGGTTAATATTTAATATAATACATATCATTAACAAAATATAAACTGTGTCGTATACGCCGACTAATCTTCTCGAACTGTATCGAAATCCACCTCCGTGTAATAGTGTTTTTCTCCCCCAACCTAAGTTGAAAATTAAACAAAAAAATCATTAGGTCAAACCATGAGCCAAACCTTTAGTTATAATTTTTGGTTATTAAAAACCAAAACCGAACGCTTGAAATTTATATAAATACACCGAAAATTCATTTAGTTGAATCAAAAACTTGATATGGCAATCAGAACTTGAGAGATTACAACCTATAAGCATGCATTAGAAACCTTAAAATACAATTTCTACTTAATCTGCACTTGGTTTTCTATATAAAAAAAAGGAGCTCAAGGATGCAGCTAGTACACACACACACCGGATATCAAAAATAAAAACCATGAACACTTCTAAACTTTTTCATTTGAATCAATTAGCCAAATGACGAATTTGCCCTTTATGCTAAAACGGGCATATAGACCACACAAAAATTTGCACTTACATTGTTAACAACGAGGATTTGAAGTACTTCACGAACGATCTTCTTCATGAAAATTTGTGAGTAAATGTTGGTTATGATATGTGTTGTAACTTAATTAGCCTAACTAAAGCAACAATGACAGAAAACAACTAAGTGTGGTTTAATATATAGTTTCTATTAGGAAAGATTATGACATTAGGAAGATAAATTGTTTTAAACATATTCAAAATTCAAATCAAATATGAGGCAAACTTTCATATATCATACAGTGTTTGTGAAATTGTAATTTTCATTTGTACTGATAAGTTTATAATATTAATATTAAGTTTTACATGTTTATGCACTCTATAAAACCAAATTATAATATAACATTCATATTTCAAAACTTTTGTTATTAACAAAAGTATAGTTTTTTTTAACCAAAGTTCAAGATATTGGTTAACCAAAACTCACTTAACCTCAATCTATTGGTTCCAGTTAACCAATAGTGTTATGGTTACGGTTTTGGGCCAAAACCAACACACACACCCCTACAATTCACATATCAATCAAGGTAAATTACAAAAAAAATCTATAATATTCTCACCTTCAAATCAAAATTGTTAGTTGAAGAAAGTTGGCTGAAATTCAAAGCTTTCCTATGAGAATCTACCCCAAGATGAGTTGTCTGCACAATTACCTAAGCTGTATGGTTCTCGCGTGCTGGTTTGCATGCGCGTGCGAGTTGAACTGCACCTGCACGTGCGAGCTGACCAACACACTGACCTGCATTTTAGAGCGTTGACCCGACTTGACCTATGTGTAAAACTGATTTACACGGGTGCGTGCTGATGTACATGTGCTAACCAGCATGCACGTGCGAGCTGAACTGCACCTACACGCACGAGCTAACCAGCACATGCACACTAACCTGCATTTGCGATCGTTGACTTGACTTTCTAATTAAAGTCAGTTGTGTGGCATTTCTATTTTGTTTCTATTATTTTACGATTTTTAAAAATACTACGAAATACTACTATTATTTATAATCTTAACAAATTTCATTCCCACATAAAAATTGTGTAAGATAAACTTACAATTACAATTGTAATGGGTCAAAACATCCTGCACTTACTTTATATAGCCATAGACTCATAGGAATCAAGTTACATCCTAAATGGGTTGTAACGACCCGTATCCACTTCAATAAATTATAATAAACAAAACATACTAACAAGGCTCAACTTCCTAAAGTAGATGTAAGATTAAGTTACCTTTGCTTGTGGGGTTCTTGTTAATTTATCTTCAACCTTGATCTGTTGATTTCTAAGTTTTACCATACCTGGCTTAGAAATTCAACATAATAATTTTAGGATATGTAACGTACATCCTTAGCATCTATTCATCATATACTTCAAAGCATATATTCATTCATCCACAAAATCAACAAATCAATGTATACACATATATCAACCGTTTGTACAAAACTATAATAAATATCATGTCCAAATAACTCCAATAACAATATTCCAATCTTAACCCTAAGGGCTACAAACATTAGTCATTATATACTAGTTTATAAAACTTGATTTTGTACAACACTTTCTGTGCAGCAATGGTAATTGGCTTTTTTGACCAATTTAAAGATTTATTTAGCTTTTCATGTTAAAATATGAATTATAGTAGACTCAGAGATCTTTCCATACATATACAATACACCTTTTCCAGATTTTTATACGACTTTATATGATTTTTTTAGAAACAGGACAGAAACATTATTTAACATCAAACAGCATGCTGCGTATACTGAATGTCATTTTAATCTACTGATTTGAACCCCTTTAAATCTGAATTAGATTCTAATGTTCAAAGATGAAACATAGCATGTCTAAAGGGCTTTCCAAGCGTATATAATCCACTACAACATAATTTTTCTATGATTTTATACAAATATTTCGAAGACTGCAACAACATGAATTTTATATACTAACAACTCATTATTATCTTTTGATTGAGGCATTTACACAAAAACCTTGTGTGCATATTTCTTTATTGCAAATAGCTTATCACTTTGTCGATTTAACTCATTTCAAATAACTCATACAGAATCATCTCAACTAAAAAGAATGGCCTTTACCTATTTCAAACAAAAGTCACGTGTTTTCAAGCTAGGCATGTTACTTCCAAATATTCACCATCTTCTATATTAAAACTCACATATTGAATCAAGAAACCTAGCTTTATGAGTCTTCCAATATTATACCAATCGTTAAATTAATGATTTCTATTCAAACTAAACGGTTGGTATAATATTGGACAGTTGGTGGGTTTTGGTATTTATTAGGTTAAAATAGGTCTTTGATATATGACACACATATATGATACGCATACTTATTTTTGCAATTTATGACACTTGTTTAATGACACACAAAAATGAGTGTCATAACTCTTCTAATTTTCAAAAATTATGACATTGTTTTAATGACTCGCACAATTGCGCGTCATAAATTGACGCGTGTCATTGTTTGCATGTCATAGAAGCCGTTTTTTCTAGTAGTGTGCATTCCCTCTATTTTGGTTCATCTGAGGTATTCTCTTTTGGGTTTCTATGGATATTTTATACTTAGTTAACCATTTAACTAGTCACAATTAAGGCGGAAGCGTGATATAAACAAACTAAACATATGTATCCATGTGTTTATATATGTATATATTACAAGTTTATAGGAAATGTGTACATGAACAACCTAATTTATTCATGTTATAAGATTACCAATAATCTATTTATTAGAAACCGGAAGCAAGGATCAAATGATACGGAAAAACTAAACTATCAAAGCTATAAACACTTACATTCTTAACCTTTTAAGAGTGTAGTTGATGTTGAAGAAGATGATGATGTTGATGCTAGACTTTCAAAGGGAAAATCCTCAAACGGAAGATACCCCGAGCCTCCAACACACACCGAACTTTGTTAGGGAGCTTGAACACGAATAATCGAGACCCGAGCCTCCTTTTTGATCTTGGCCGTAAGCAAGAACAAAGAAAGAAAGAAAGACTTGTGGTTGTCTAACTTGAAAAGTCACATGTGTTGCTTGTTAGAATATATATATATTCACACTCAACACATAATCAAATCTTTCATACATGGTGTTAGGTTTTTTTTTTTTTTTAGTCAAGTAAAAATTACTCAACATCCACCAAATCCATGACAAGATTTTGACCAAAACTTTGGGGTGTGGGGCCCACCCAAAACCGGCCCCAAAAATATATATATTTATTTATTTATTTATTTTATTTATTTTATACTTTATAAAATATATAAACACCCCATCTTTTATAAACCATTTTATAAAAGAACACATAGTTAAATAATCATTCCAATAATAATTATTTGAATAAATAAATTAACCAATTAATTTATTTAACACTTTCAAGTAAGTATTCAGAAACCCGATTTTCTGAATGTATCGTGTTCTGTATTTGTCTCATAGATCTTATCTTAACAAATACATAATTGGTGTGTGTCTAACTCGTTATTGGGTATGACCCGACTTGGATCAAACACAACTAGCCACATTAACCTAATTATGTGTCTCGGGAATACGGTATTCCAACATTCTCAACCTTAGATTTTGGGCTTGAACTTTCGTCAATGCCTTCTTTAGTTCATTTTTGAATTATGTTAGACGATTTTTGTATGAAATAGGCATACATAGTTGATATCCATTTTGTTCTGCATAATTACAGGTAAAAACACAAACAAAATACTGATTAGTCATGTTTGAAATCAAAAGGTAAGAAATAATCAAGAAGAATAAAAGATAAGAGACGGATAAAAGATAAATATTTGTTGAACCTGCCCTTCAACAATATGAATAACTATAATCAATATAGAAATGTGAGTTAAGCTTAATATTGAAACCCTTTACCTGGTTAATAGATGCCGGAAATCAATAATTTGACACTTACAGAGTCTGAAAGTTTGAAAGAGACAATAGATTAAACAAATTTGTTTAAGATGACGATTTGGGTTTAGGGTACTAGTATGCAATAGGTGGAGAGAAAAGTTACTGAAAAAGTTCCTTTGATTCCCTCTTTACTATTGTACACTGGTTATTTGAAGGTAAGGGTTAATAACGTTTGTCGTTTGTCGTTTGTCGTTTAGTACATGATTGTTGCCAATAACCCAATTTTTAAATTTTTAAACACAAAGCTTGCTCGAGAAAGTATTTTACCAATGCTTGGTCGAAAATCATATTTGATATTACAAATAAGAAAATAACATAAGTTTGCTCGGTATCAAAAAATTTTACCAATATAATATCTTAGAAAGATTCTTATTTGTCAAACCTTACTCAAATAATCAAACAATCTGAAGTTTAATCGAAAGAACTTAATCAAGCAAAGACTTAATTTTGTCCAAAGACATACTATCAAGTATGCTCGAAGAACAAAGTTTACTCGATAATAATTCAAAAACATCAAATATGCTTAAGGACCCTGGTAATGTCAAAACTTAACATAAAAGTGCGCTCAAAGCATAAAGTGTACTCGAGAAACAAAGTTTGCTCGAAAACACTTATATTTTAGAAACAAAGCAATCATATATATTCAAAACCTAATCAAATAAAGAATTTATCAAGTATGCTCAAATGAGACAAATTGTCAGTTAAACATTCAAGTTTACTCGAAAACACATATTTATGCAAAAATTACATAAGTATACCCAAAGATACTTAGTAATCACACAACATAATCAGACATATTCAGAAATAGTCAGAAATAGACAAATCATCAATGAATAGTTCATTTTGAGAGTAGATTTGCTATCGAATGCAACTCTTTTTGACTTAAAACTTAAGTTTAAGAACAAATGGTGCATTTTTGAGATCAAATTTCAGTTTTATCATTTCAAATCCTTGTATTTTTATGAAAATATCTCAATATGAGATCATATTGATTAAGTCACCTTTCAATACTTCATTCTCAGCATCATTATGACACATCAGCCAGGCTAATAGCATGTAATAACTTAGCATGAATTTCATTACCTTGGTGGCATGCTTAAGATTCAATTTATTGCATAATACATAAATGGATAACACTTATTGCACAATGATGTTTCATATCTTTTCTCAAAGCTTATTTGACTTTCTCCAGATCACCCTAAATTGACTTCAACCTCCTGATATTTAGTCAAAATATCTTTTATGACAGAACATGAATAATTTCTTTAACAAATTTATCTCTTCAAAACATTTCAAACTTTAAGGTTGAACGTTCGACTTACACGCCACGCAGTTCGTACTTACATGCCTTACATTCAAGGTGTTTAGGACTTATAATGATGCCTCACCTTTGTAGTTCTAGGTTAAACCCTCATGTTTGTATTTTTATCAACTTTTGGTTAATGTATAATCTTTTAGCACAATTTTGTTCTTTGTCATATATAAAATGAATCAAAAAGAGCGACCAAATACCAACAGGCTTGTGTATGACTGGGTAGTTACTTTTCTATCTATCATTTGGAGAGATTTATCTTGAAACATGTATATTTCAATAATGTATATCCATATTAAGCTAAGCTTTTTTATTTAATTTATATCACCTTAGTTTTTACACATCATGGAAAACTACCATACTTATCAATGACTGCACTAATAGTCTTTTTAGCCTATTAAATCCATAAGATTAGTGTAAATAACCAATTTTCTATCATTTCCCATATGGTTGGATAAATTTTCATTTAAAACCTTTTAAGCTTCTTTAAAGCTTGAACTGAATAATCTTATCATGTCTCAACAACAAAAGTTTGCTCTTTTATCAAAACCAGTTTACTTATTAAAAATTCTTTGATAATCCTTTCAATCACACAAGTTTCAGTACAAAAGTAATTTTGACAAAGACAAGCTGTTCACATATTCAAACATAATCAATAATCACATTAATGCTTAAACACAGACAGACAGGCAGACATGACATTTCATTAAGATAAAGCATGTATACACTAGCTTTTTCTAAGTACACATTTCATAATCATTTTCAAAGCAGAAATCATGATTAATTTTCAGATGTGTATTCAGATAAGACATTTCAAATCAGATTCAAACATACTCATCAAACTATCATGAAATTTAATCACAATCTCATACTTAAGAATCATAGATACCTAAGTGTCAAATATTCATTTAAGCACATTTTGATCTCTACAATATCACATAAGCACACATAATCATACATGATCAAACATAATCACATGCAAATCACTCAAGACCTTTAAAGAAAATAAATAATCAGTTAGCACTTATGGACATATATTATCAATCAGACAAAGTTGATAATGCCTAAAGCCTTTAATAAGAAATTGAATCTAGTTTTATCTAGTGGTTTGGTGAACAAGTCAGCCAAGTTGTCACTAGTTTCAACTCTTTCATTCTATTAGTCCTTTCTCATTACAATCTCTGATAAAATGGTGTATGATTTCAATATGTTTGGCCTTTGAGTGTTGAAATGGATTTTTCACAATTAACAAAGCAGCATTATTATCAATAAAAATTGGAGTGTTCACTAAATTCAGATCATAATCAAGTAGTTGATTATGAATCTAGAGGACTTGAGCATAGCAAGTAGATGCAGCAATATATTCAGCTTCAGTAGTTGAAATTGACACAGTTGTTTGCTTTTGCATTGCCATGAAACCAGCCTGTCTTCCAAGAATTGACAACCACCAGATGTTGACTTTCTGCTTATATTTCATCCATCGTAGTCACTGTCAATGTAGGCAAGAAGATCAAAAGCATTGTTCTTTGGATACCAAATTCCCAAATCTGCTTTCCCTTCAAGTATCTGAAGATTCTCTTAACAGCCATCATATGTGAAACTTTTGGGTTAGCTTGGAATCTTGAACACACACATATATCAAACATGATATATGGTCTTGAAGTAGTCAGATACATTGGTGATCAAATCTTAGCTCTATTTTCATGTTGATCTACATGCTCCATCTTTTCATTAGCTACCATATTTTCATGTGTGTCCTTTGAAGTAGAAGCAGTCTTCAAATGTCATTTGAACATGGTTAAGATGTCTTGTACATACTTGGGTTGACTAATTAATATTCCATCCATTTTCTATAGAACATACAATCCAAGGAAGGAATTCATGTCTCCCATAGAACTCATACTGTATTTTGACTTCATGACCTCTTTAAACTCTAAACACATTTGCTCATTTGTAGATCCAAAGATGATATCATCAACAAAAACTTGAAGTAGGAGCAAATCTCTTCTTCTTTTCTTGTAGAATAAGGTCTTGTCAATGACTCCTTTTTGAAAACCATTTGCAAGTGGATGATTTGACAACTCATCATACCAAGCTCCTGGAGATTAATGTAATCAAAATAGAGCCTTGTTGATCTTGTATACTCTATTTGGAAAATCAGGATCCTCAAAACTTGGAGGTTGAGTGATATACACCTCCTCTTCTATTTTTCCATTTAAGAAAGAAGATTTAACATCCAATTGAAACACTCTAATGTTCTTTGATGTAGAATATGCCAAAGAGATTCTTATTGCTTTCAATCTTGCAACATGAGCAAATACTTCTTCTTGTAAGCAACCAAAAGCAACTAATCTTGACCTGTTTTTCATTATGATTCCTCTTTCATCCCTCTTATTTGAAAAAATCCATTTGGTGCCAATTGCATATTTTCCTCTTGGCTTATCAACTAGTTCCCACATTTGCAAGTTTATGAACTGTGCTAATTCCTCATGCATAGCTTCTACCCAACTATTGTCCTTTAGTGTTTGAACAATGTTCTTTGGTTATATTAGGGATAGAAAGCAAGAATATAGACAAGTATTTGCAGTTTTAGAGGCACTTCTAGTCACTCTTTCATGAAGGTCACCAATGATATTCTCAATAGGAATATTTCTTTGAACAAAAGAAGTTTGATTGATTTGAGTATAGGTCATATTTGAATCCAGATTTGAAAAATTTTGATTAGGTTCTACAATAATCAAATCTTGTGCTTCATTGTTCATTTATGCTTCTTCCGCATTTTGATTAGATGTTGATGCAACATCATTTGACACATTCAGATTTTGAAACAAAGTTTCAAACATTGACTAAGTGTCATGTTGTGTCTGGTCTTGTTGATTATCAGTTTGTTCACAGATGTTTCATTGTTTTCATGTTCTTGAGGTTCCCCATTTTGCTCATTTTCCTCAACTTCAGTGTCTTGTAAATTCTCTCTTTAAAAGGAGAATTCATTGTCTTCATGGGTAACTTTAGAACATAATTTGTCTAAGTTAATCTTATCTTTATTGTTCACTTTAGTAAGACTTGTTTTATAGAAACATTCTTCAATGTCATCAGCATAAATCTTGAATGAGTTAATCAATTTTTTTTAAATCAAACAACCAACTAGCTCCATCAACAGTGTTAAACTGATTCTCATTGAAAATGATATCAGAGGATTCAATCACACTCAGATTTGTTGGAATTGATATGCCCAAGACACATATTAGAGTTGATGTGGCTAGTACGTATTGATCCTAGTCGGGTCATACCTAATAACAAGCTAGACAAACACCACGATAATTATTATTAGATATGATCTAAGTAATGATTATCAACACTTATAATATTTGGAAAATGGTTTTCTAAATATTTCCATTTGTGTGTTAAATAAATTATATGGATAATTTATATTTTGAGAGATGTTATTTAATTTGGTTAAATAACATATTGCATGTTACTTATGATATGTTTTATAACATAAGTATTATAAGTAATATTTGTAAGAAATTAAAAAGGTTGATTTGAAATTTGGGTGGGAAATTCCTCTCTCTTCTCTCTCCTCCTTTTATTTCTTTCAAGACATGCATGGTCATCTATTGGAAGATGATTATTCTTGGGTGAATAATATCTACATCTCCTCTCTCACACACATCTCCTTCTCTCTTTCTCCCTCTTTTGAGCCGTGAACAAAGAAGAAGAATATGAACAAAGGCTGTTCTTGCAAGTGTTAAAGATCCTAGCAACCAAGGTGTTTTGTTGGAGCTCGTTGGGTATACAAGCTTGAGGTATCCTCCATTGGAAGCTAGCCGTTCATATCTTTCATCCTCTTTATCTTTCGGACTTGAAGGTTGAATGCTAAACACCCTACGGTTGTTTTTGATAGCATGTATTTTGTATATGGATCCGGGCATTGGGTTAATCTATATAAAATGGTTTTATATTTATCAAACTAACAAGTTTAACACTTTATTATCCGCTGCGTTTTTACATATAATGGGTTATATGGACTTCGATAATCTAGTTAAAACCCAACAATGGCATCAAGAGCCGCTTATACGGATACATGCTTCATAGATCTAAAATTTTTTGGGTTTTATAGTGTGGTTCACCATATGGCCGAAAGTTTTTTGGTTTTTGGTTACCCCTTGGTTTCTCAAGATTGTACTTTACTTGCATGTGATAATCTTGAAGAATTAAGTCATGTGGATGATTCATATTTTGTTTGGACAAAACCCGAAACTTTCGATTTTGTTCCTCTTGACCGAAAGTTTTATGGGTATAAGGGGAACCATTTTGGTCTTCTAATACCTTGCATATTTGGATGTGCATTTGGATGTTCATAACCTAGCCATGACCTTTGGATGTGTGTTTGTGTTGTGATTTATTCGATTTATTCAATTTGGTTGTAATATTCATTTATTTGGGTTTATAATCTATTTATTCATTTCATATTGGTTTGTAATAATAATTAGATTAGTTGTATTTCTTTTACTAGAGAAAAATGTATTAGGATATGTTTTTTGTAAAAGAAGAAGCAACAAGGTTACGGTTTTGGTTTTGGGCCTTAATGGACTTCATAGTCCAAGATGGGATTTTAGCCCAATGGCCAAAGCCCAAACTTGGAGGCCCATGGAAGCTAGGATCTAAAGTTGGAGCCCAAAAGGAAGCCCAAATAAAGTGGAAGAGTCACAACATAAGGTGGACACTTGAAGCATATGGATGCGGGATCAAGTGGGAGTTCACCGACACATGCCTTGTGTCATTCTCGTCCTTTAGGAGAGACCTTTTGGCAAACTTGTTTCGGTCAACAAGTGTTGTCATACTAGGTGGCTATGGTTATGGACTTGTGTTTGTTTTATGCTTATGTGGTTGATTTGTGTTTATTGTTTTATCATGTTTGGATGTTAACAATTAAAATCGACAACTAGCATAAAAGTGAATCCTTTGAAATTATTAAGTGATAAAATTGGTTTTATTAACTATTAATGATTTCATAATAAAATGGGTTTATTGAAAGGAATTTGAAAATTGGTTTTGAAAGGTACAATACATTTGAATGCATGCAAATGGAAGGTACAATATAATAGTTTTCCAATCTAGAACTTTGAAAACTAAAATCCCTTTTAAAACAAGTTAAACACCATCCTTTTATACGACACTTAAGTCACTTGTAGACTTGTTGTGGGGTAAGGGTCACCTAACCACATTTAAGAAAACTTGTGATCTTAAGGTGATTTTACTATACTTGTAGATTGAGGGTCACCTAACCACTTGTATGTGTAAACTCACACGTGTGTGTAAGTAGGATGACTTGATTAGAAACTATATGAATAGGGTCACCGGCACATGGCGTTCAAAGGTGTTGATGGGATTAAACATGTCAACTAAACATATAATGTTTAACCGATCCCATAAAACTAGAAGTTGCAAAGGGTTGCAATTGTCAAACGTTGACTACCTTATAATTTGAATAGTAGGATGGAGGTCACCTAACTACTATTTGAATGAAACGTTGGATTCTAGATTTTAATCAATAATTGTCTTGGAGACATTAAAGGGTATTAAAGATTAAAATTTATTGATATCGAAAATACTAAATTGAACTTTGTTAAATTATTTTATGGATGGCCGCAAACAATCCACAGAACGCTATTATCCCTCATGTGCATAATCTATCACTAAGATCCATTCTGGATAAGGATCGTCTAAACTTTAATAACTTTATGGACTGGTATCGAAACTTGAGAATTGTTCTCAAGCAAGAGAAGAAGTCCTATATATTAGACGATCCTATTCCCGATGAACCCGACGTTAATGACTTGGATGCCTATGCGGATTTGCTGAAATACACCGAAGATTTGGTGCAAGTTTCTTGCCTCATGTTGGGAACAATGATTCCCGGACAAGTCAAGAAGGGGTTCAAGGGAAAGGCAAAGGCGGAACCCAAACCAAAGAAGCTAAAGGTTAGCGCTGAGGATCCGTGATTTGGTTGTGGAGAGGTAGGCCATTGGATGAGAAATTGTCCAACCTATCTCAAGGAGTTGAAAGCTAAGAGGGATGCGAGGCAAACCTCATGTACAACTTTCATAATCCATATTGATCTTAATATTATTTCTTCTAACACATGGGTATTGGATACCGGATGTGGAACTCATATATGCAATTCGTTGTAGGGGTTAAAAAGAAGAAATGATTTCAAGAAAGGAGATATAAGTCTCTTCATGGGCAATGGAGCAAAGGTTGATATCCAAGCCCGAGGAGATTACGTTTTGAAGCTTCCAAATGGTTTGGAAGTTATTTTGAAAAACATTATGTATGCTCCTAGTTTGGCTAGGAACATTATCTCCGTTTCTCTTTTAAGACAATGTGGTTATGATTTCAAGTTTGTAGACAATGGGTTTTATGGTTTCGGGAATGATGTCTTTTATTTTAAAGCAATGCCGTTTAATGGCATTTATGAATTGGTTCATGATAATATATCCATTGATAACTCGTTGTACCAAGCAAGCACCAAAAGATTCAAATTGGATTTGAGTAAAACTTTTCTTTGGCATTGTCGCCTTGGTCACATAAACAAGGATCGCATTCATACACTTCAAAAGAATGGTCTTTTGAAATCAAGTGATGATTCATTTGATGAATGTGAATCTTGTTTATTGGAAAAAATGACCAAGGAGCCCTTTAGTGGAACTAATGAAAGGGCGAAAGATTTATTAGGTATCATACATTCGGATGTATGTGGTACTTTTAGGACAATGACAAGGAATAGTGAAAGATACTTCATTACCTTTACCGACGATTATAGTCGCTATGGGTATGTGTTCTTGTTAAGACACAAAAATGAAGCCTTTGAAATGTTCAAAGTCTTCCAAAATGAAGTACAAAATCAACTCAACAAAACAATCAAAATACTTTGATCCGATAGAGGAGGTGAATACCTCAATGATGCGTTTCTAGATCATCTAAGGAGTTGTGGGATTGTCTCACAACTTACTCCACCTAGAACACCACAACATAATGGTGTGTCTGAAAGGAGAAATCGAACTCTATTGGATATGGTTCCATCCATGATGGCTAGCAATCAACAAGAGGTTGTTGATGATGATCAAATGGTTGATCAAAACACACAAAACGTTCGCAAATCTGGTATAATTAGCACTCCGCCTAAAAGATATGGATTTTTCATGGATGGATTCTATGTGGTAGATTATGATGAACCAACCACATACCGAGATGCAATGTCACAATCTGATTGTGATAAATGGCTGGAAGCCATGAACGTTGAGATGCAATCCATGCATGACAACCAAGTATGGGACCTGGTTGCTCCACCTCTTAATTCCAAACTGGTTGGAAGCAAGTGGGTTTTCAAGAAGAAAACTGATATGCATGGAAACTTGGATACTTATAAGGCTAGACTTGTAGCAAAGGGTTTCACTCAAACTCAAGGGGTTGATTATGATGAAACTTTCTCCCCCGTGGCGATGTTAAAGTCTATAAGGATATTGTTTGCCATAGCCGCATATTATGACTATGAAATATGGCAAATGGATGTCAAAACTGCTTTTCTAAATGGACAAATTGAAGAAGATGTCTATATGGTTCAGCCTGAAGGTTTTGTCGATCCACAACATCCTAATAAAGTATGCAAGTTCAAGAAATCAATCTATGGATTGAAACAAGCATCTAGAAGTTGGAATCACCGTTTTGATGATGAAGTTAAGAAATTTGGATTCATCAAAAACGTTGATGAAGCTTGTGTGTATAAGAAAGCTAGTGGGAGCATCATTACCTTTCTGGTATTATATGTCGATAACATATTACTATTTGGAAATGACATTCCAACCTTGGATGGTGTAAAAGCCTGGCTTGGAAGTTGTTTTTCCATCAAGGATCTTGGTGAGGCCGCTTATATTCTGGGAATAAGGATCTATAGGGATAGATCAAGGCGGTTGATAGGTTTGAATCAAAGTGCATACATTGACAAAATCTTGAAAAGGTTCAAGATGGAAAACTCTAAGATAGGTTTGGTACCTATTCAAAGAGGAACAATTTTGAGTGCTTCTCAATGTCCAAGCTCAAAGGATGAGCAAGACAAAATGAATGGAATCCCATATGCGTCTGCTATAGGATCCATCATGTATGGCATGATTTGCACCAGACCGAATGTGTCATGCGCTTTGAGCATGAGAAGTAGGTACCAATAAAATCCGGGAACTAGCCATTGGATGGCGGTTAAGAGCATATTGAAATACCTTAGAAGGACTAAGGATATGTTTCTAATATATGGCTTTGGTGAGGAGGAACTCGTTGTAAAGGGTTACATTGATGCGAGTTTCCAAACAGATCGAGATGATTCTCAATCACAATCAGGATATGTCTTCGTTCTAAAGAGTGGTGCTGTCTCTTGGAAGAGCGCAAAAAAAGACGTGGTAGCCTTGTCCACCACAGAATCAGAATACATCGCTGCCTCCTTGGCAGCTCAAGAAGCTGCGTGGATTAGGAAGTTCATTGCCGATCTAGGGGTAGTCCGTACCATTCAGGACCCTCTAGAAATCTTTTGTTACAACTAGGGTGCGATTGCTCAAATCAAGGAACCCCGTGCACATCAAAAGACTAGGCACATTGAGCGGAGATTCAACTACATAAGGGATGAAGATGAAAAGGGAAAGATATTGTTGGTACATGATGTCAGTAGTTCAGTATCTAGTGTCTGTAATCGTGTTAGTTTGATTTGTATTGGTGTTTTAGTTAACTTGTCTCACAAGTTCGCCTAATATAAGCGAACTTGTGGACAAGCAAAGTTATCAACAACTTCGCCTAGTCTGTTAGGCGAAGTTGTCGATAACTATATATGTTTGGCTACGGCCTGTTTTGTAACAGTGGTTAGTACGTGTAATTGTGATTTGGCTATCACGTGTTAAAGGAGTTGCAATACAACGTGTTTATTGAGTATTGTAACGTGTCTTTGTACTTGGGTTTAACGTATATCGCGTCTAACACTCGTATCGTCTTACGTAGGGATTCCGCACCTACGTAATACGAGATATTTCCGTGTAGATCCGGCTGGGAACCTACAATTGGTATCAGAGCATTTGCTCGTGATTGTGTGGTTCGGGATTATCACACGAGTGTAGAAATCGTTCCGTTCGACTATTCGCGGGACGAGTTTACGTTGAAATACCAAGTTTTTGTGTCCTACCCATCTCCCACTATCAAATATAACCCATTACACCTTCGCATACCTCGCAATACGTCAAATTAAAACCTGCAAAAACATTATGTTCATCAGGCGAAGTTGCCGTCACTGTTCGTAGGGCTTAGGCGAAGATATTAGTTTAAGCGAAGTTATCATTAACTTCGCTTGTCTCACAAGTTCGCTTGAATTAAGCGAAGTTGTCAATAAGCGAAGTTAACATTAGGCGAAGTTAAGAAGCCAAGCGAAGTTGAGTATAAGCGAAGTTAAGCTTAAGCGAAGTTAAGCACAACTTCACCTACTGGGCACTGTTCAAAATAATAAAAAATTAATTTATACTTTCCTCGTGTTTTGAGTTGTGTTTCTTTCAGCGATGACTTCGATAAACATTACGGAACTGGTGAAAATGGAAGTTGAGGCCGGTTCAGCAACTAAGGCCCCAAAAATGCTAAAGGGTACCGATTTCGTGGCTTGGAAAGATCGGTTTGAGCAGTATGTTAAATATCAAGATGCTAAGATGTGGGTGTGCATTCAAGATCGATACATTCCACCAACGGCCTTGTTTGAGGGTCGTGATCAGATTAAGAAGTACAATAAGATGGAAGAGGAAGAAAAGAAGATGTATGAGGCAGAGAGTAAAGCTCATGCAGCAATCACCATGGCTCTTCCACAAGAAATTCTACACACCTTCAAGAAATACAAAACTGCTAGAGAGCTTTGGGAAGCTCTAGAAAACCGATATGAAGGTAATGTGGGGATACGTGCATCCAAGATTAAGCTACGAAAAACCCAATTCTCGGTGTTCAAATATTTGAAAAATGAATCACTTGATGATATCATCACAAGATATTATCACCTGATGACCGAACTAAACAATTACTCCATTGTATACAAAGAAGAGGAGATAGTAGAGAAACTTATTGATGCTCTTCCACCGAAATGGGAAATGCACACGGTTTTGATGAGAGAAGATAAAGAGTTTGCCGATTTTGATTTGGAAACAACAGTCAATAAATTACGAACTTTTGAACTTAACATGGTTCGGAAAGAGACACCAACTGATCAGGTTCAGGATCCGGGTATGTAAGGTGCAAAAGTTAGTTCAAGTTCAAGCTCAAGATCAGAATCATCTGCTTACTACTCAAAGGGAGACTCAAGCTCAAACTTAACTCATGATGGTCATGTGACTCTCAACATGGATGCTGATGTATGTTTTGTAGCTGGAGGAAGTAATTCTTCAAAACCTCAAGCCACAACTGGTAACTTTTCATCAAATGCTCAAACCAACAAATACTCACAGATGCCCATGAGTGTTAAATCAGCTGAACAGTAGTTTGCTCTCTATGCATCTTTCATTGCATTTTACATCAAAGGTAAAATAGTCGATCCCGCAACTTTGGATGAAGACTATGATCAGATTGATGCTGATGATCTAGAAGAGATGGATCTGCAGTGGCAGATGGCGATGATAGTAAGAACAGTTAAAAGGTTCATGAAGAAAACGGGTAGAAAGTTTGTTGGTGAAAGACCAGGGTTTGACAAGTCAAAGGTTCGATGCTATAACTGTCAACAAAATGGTCACTTTGCTAAGGAATGTACAAATGAGAGAGTCGAACGCAGCCAGAACAGGCCTGCACAACAGAATGGGGGAGATAGTGAGAATAAGGCTATGGTATCTAGACACAATAGTGGGTATAACTGGAATCTACAGGTTGAGGAAGTCTTCGAACAGACAAATTTAGTTAACATCAAAACTGGAGGAAGCGAGAGGGAGAAGGGGGAAAATCAAGCTTACATGGCAGAAGTGAACGATCAGCTTTCTGAGGTAAGTTCTGAACTCCCTTGTATGCAATGCAAAAATCTGTCTGAACAATTGAAAACAATAACTGATCAGTTTGTTAGTTTCGACGCTCAATTTAAAACGTTAAAAGAAGATCATCATTACACTAAAACTAGAGAAAACAGTTACTCGGTAAAAATAAAACCTAGCGAAAAAGATATCAGAAGTCTTAAAGCAAGTCTAGCTGAAAACATACAAGTAATTGATCTTAGTTATGAAGTGTTAGAAGAAAAAATCAAACTAATTGCTGACAGGGATAAACAGATAGCTGATTACCAGGTAAAAGTGGTGGAATTAAACAGAAAAATTGAACAATTTAGAAACTCCTCATCAATGCTTGATCACATCGTAAGTGTTCAACGTTCCCCAGTTAAAAAAGGGGGAATTGGATATTCTGAAGTTCCACCACCATATAATTATAACTTTACGTATAATCCTAGTAATCAGAAATCTGTTGATGATGAGATTAGTCAGACAGTTCCTGTCAAAGTTTCGATTAAAGAAGCTGAAGTTAGTCAAAGCGAAACAAGTAAGCCTGTTTCGAATGTTAAGATTTCTGTTCCTAGTTTTGTCTCATCAAATTCGGACAAGACATCCGAATCTAGTGAGATAAAAAAAGAGGTAGTATTACTAAAACGTGGGGAGGAATATAAGCCAACTGAAAAGATTTCTCCCCAAACCCGTTTGTCCCACCATATGTTAGATAAACGAATAGTAATGCAACCTCAACATCTGAAACAACTGTTGAGACGAAAGTTGAACACAGGAGTTGTTTCAGATGCAATCAAATCGGACATCTAATTGCTAATTTCCCTCTTAATCAGAGTTTCAGAGGTATGAGGCCTCCGAAAACTGAGAATAAAACTAATAGTAATTACTATAATGTTAAGAATGCTAACTCTCCAAAATTCAGACATTGGACTAATCCAAGATTTCAAAGAAATCGATCTCAGTTTTTCCCAGTAAACAACCGAACCAACAATTATAATTCAGTTAATTCACTAAGGTTTGGATGGCCTCATAGTCAATTCTCAAGAAGGTATCCTTATAGAACTTACATAAATTATTCTCAAACTGACTTTTAACAGCCAAAGTACGGGATGCCGTTTAACAGATTTAATCGACCCAAGACCAATAGGTCTTGGGTCCCCAGATTTTAATCCTTTGCTTTAATCGTGCAGGAACAGTTGAACAGGACTGTAAACAATCGGTGGGTTGTGGATAGTGGCTGTTCCTGGCACATGACTGGTAACAAGAATTTGTTACATGAATGGAAACCTGTTCAAGGAGGAAGAGTTAGTTTCGCTGGAGAGAGCGGAGGTAGAATCACCGGTATTGGAACCGTAGCAAATGGAAAAATAAAATCGGAGAAGGTGAATTTTGCAGAAGAGTTGAAGCATAATTTGTTGAGCGTATCTCAGATTTGTGACAAAGAGTACACAGTGCGCTTTACTAAAGATGAAGCAATTGTTCTATATCTTGGATTCAAGATACCAGAGGCATGGGTGGTGATGAAAGCTCCAAGAGAAAAGAACACATACGTCATTGATATGAGGTCAATTGAGATGGCAACAGAAGAATCCTGTCTTCTGTCAAAGGCAACTGAATCGGAGTCCGAGTTATGGCATCGAAGAATGGGGCATATACATCTTAGAAAAATGAACTACATTGTCAAGAATGGGCTGGTGCTTGGTGTTCCCTTAAAGAATTTTAACTTTGAAGATCAATGCTTGTCGTGCAAGAAGGGAAAGCAACACAAGAAACCTCATCACTCCAAGAAGGCTAACTCAATCGTCAGTACACTGGACCTGCTTCACATGGATCTCTTTGGTCCCGTGAATGTAAAGAGTCTAGGTGGAACGTCATATTGCTTGGTAGTAACTGATGATTACTCTCGATACTCTTGGGTATACTTTCTGAAGGCAAAAGATGAGACGGTTCAGTTGGTAATTAACTTGATTACCAAGGTTGAAAAAATTGTTGGGAGAAAGGTCAAGTACATCAGAAGTGATAATGGGACAAAGTTCAAGAACTACCAGATGGAGTTGTTCTGCTTATAGAAAGGGATAGACCACCAGTACAGCGACCCGTATACTCCTTAACAAAATGGGGTGGCTGAGAGGAAGAACAGGACGCTAATTGAAGGAGCCAGAACCATGCTGGCTGATGCTAAACTTCCCGTGGTTTTCTGGGCTGAAGCAGTTGCCACAGCCTGTTATATCCTTAATCGTGTTTTAACTGTTAAAAGGCTAAATAAAACTTGTTATGAACTTATGCATGGTTGAAAGCCAAACTTGAATGGTCTCGAACCATTCAGGTCCCCATGTACGATATTAAAGACAAACTCTAAATTTGGTGAGAAAGCCGACGAAGGTATTTTAGTCGGATATTTTGTTGGGACACCCAACAGAAGAGTCTTTAATTTATCGAACAGCAAGGTTGAAGTGGTATGTAACACCAACATCACGAGTTACAAACCACCAATGCCCAGCACGGGACCCGCTGAAGTTTTTGACTATGATAAACTTTTCAAATCCTTTAATATGCCTTACTTGGATTTTGCAGAAGTTGATGAGAAAATTGCTTCACATATTTTGTATGATGAGGAGGAAAATATTGTGCAACGTCCACGATACGACGAAAGTCAACCTTCCACGTCAAGTGCCGTTAATGCTCCTGCTGCCTCTACTGAAGAAGAATTTTACAACCCTTTTCACTCTCAACAACAATCACCCATTGATGAACTCTCTTCGAACCTGGAAGACAATCTGCAAGTCAGTTCGGTTCCTACTACTGGAGTTCACAAAATTCACCCTTTAGAGAATGTGATAGGTGATCTATCTGACGGTGTACAAACAAGACGAAGCTTGAATGAGCACACCTGTGTTTACGCAAGCATTAAAGAAACAGGTATCATTAACGAGTGCTTGTACACCTGCTTCATCAGCCAGATTGAACCAAAGAACTATCAAATGGCTCTAAAAGACAGCTCGTGGGTCGACGCCATGCAAGAAGAGTTAGCCCAGTTCGAGAAGATGGAGGTATGGAAATTGGTTGCAAAACCGAAGAATGTGCATGCGATTGGCACCAAATGGGTTTTCAAATGTAAGAGAGATGAGAATGGAATAATCATCAGGAACAAGGCGAGGCGGGTCGTAAAAGGGTTTAATAAGCAAGAAGGGATCGACTACAATGAAGTGTTTACTTCTGTGGCAAGATTGGAAGCGATTCGTTTGTTTTTGGCATTTGCTGCACACAATGAGTTGAAGGTGTTCCAGTTAGATGTGAAAAGTGCGTTTCTTAACGGTAAAGTCGATGAGGTTGTGTACGTTGAGCAGCCTCCAGGTTTCCCTGACCCAGACTTTCCTGATCACGTGTACAAGTTAAGTAAAGCGCTGTATGGACTACATCAGGCCCCTCGTGCCTGGTACACAACCTTGTCTGATTACTTACTTGAGAATGGGTTCGAAAGAGGAAAGATCGACAACACGCTGTTTGTCAAGAAAAAGGGGGGAGACTTTCTCCTAGTTCAAGTCTACGTGGACGACATCATCTTTGCTGCTTCAAAAGTCGCCATGTGTCAGGAATTTGAGGAAGTCATGAAAAGGAGGTTTGAAATGAGTGCAATGGGTGAATTAACTTTCTTTTTAGGATTGCAGGTTGATCAGAAGAAGGAGGGGATGTTCATCCATCAAACTAAATATGTCCAAGACGTTCTCAAACACTTCAAGATGGAGGACAGCACTCCATTTGATACTCTGGTTTGCGTCAACTACAAGCTGGGTGCTGATTCAGACAGTGACGCAGATGTGGACCCCACCCAATATCGAGCAATCATAGGTTCTTTAATGTATTTAACTGCATCTAGACCTGACATTATGTTTGCAGTTTGTCTCTGTGCTCGATTTCAGGCAAGCCCAAAGGAATCTCACATGAAGGGAGTGAAGAGAATACTGCGGTATCTCAAAGGCAAGCCTAAGCTGGGATTGTGATACACGAAAGGGGGAGACTTGGATTTGGTCGCTTATACAGATTCTGACTATGGAGGTTGCAATCAGAACAGGAAGCTGACGACCGGTGGAAGTCAGTTTCTGGGAGGAAGATTGGTTTCGTGGTAGTGCAAGAAGCAGACCTCTGTAGCCATTTCTACCTGTGAAGCAGAGTACATGGCAGCATCAAACTGCTGCTCCCAGGTTCTTTGGATACAACAGCAATTGCGCGATTACGGTCTGAATTTTACTCAAACTCCTATTTGTATTGATAACACTGCTGCAATCTCAGTAACTAACAATCCCGTAAAACATAGCAAAACTAAACACATTGACATTCGTCATCATTTTATACGGGATTGTGCTGAGAAGAAATTAATTGTGCTCGAAAAGGTTGATTCGTTAGATAATTTCGCTGATCTTTTTACTAAAGCGTTTGACAGAACTCGTTTTCAAAACCTTGTTGAGCTTAATGGGATGATCAATCCCGAGTAACCGTATTTTTCGTTTTTACTTAAAAAAAACGTCACTATCGCTTAGAATTATATCGGTTGCTTCAGTTTGAAGGACATATCTTCGGATGTGTTTGGTCCTCACATCTACCAGTAGATTATGAGGATAGCCATTAACCAGATGACAGAAAGCGACTGGGGCGGTTTATGATGTGTTTTTATTCTGTCGCTGAAAAATAGTCGTTCATACATAGTTAAAAGGACGCATATTCGTATGTAGTCGGTCCAGCTGATCCATTGGATCTTCAGGATAGCCATATACCTGATGACTTTGACTTGATCGGGGCGATAGAATTTAAATTTTTTTAGGGAGATGATATAATTTTTCAAGTCTACAACTTCGTAAGAAGTTTCTATACAATGTTTCTAAGAAAATTGATCCAACCTTGGAAAGTGATACTCAAACTATTTCTGTGTGCTTAACTAGTGAAGTTATTAGGCCTAAAAGACTCTAGAACAGTCATTGTATGTTTTGGTAGCTTTTTATGGTGCGTAAAAGTAGAAGTGATACTAACTAAATCTTCTCGATTTAAAGGGACAACTCATTAAGAGTTGTGTATGTCTCTATATATATATCTTTCTGAATGATAGGCAGAAAAGTGATTACCCAGTCATACACAAGCCCGTGAGTGTTCTGATTCCCAAGAAGATAGTGTGTCAAGTACCTGCAGTGATCCAGATTCGGGACTTGCAGTATTCTACTGTTTGAAGCTATGTAAATCTTAATTATTAAAAAAAAAAAAAATTCTTTGTTAAGACTTCGGAAGCTTACAATGTTATACTTATCAATCAAGAGGCAAGAAAGAGATAGGGTAGAAGACTCTAAAAGATCAAGATGTATTTAAGGTTTAATCAGACACTACGGGTCGAGGTCAACTCGGGGTGACTCGGGGAAAGTCAAATAAGCTTTGAGAATAGATGGGAGGCATCACAATCTCTGATGTGTTGTACGTTTATATTTTGAGCTTAATTGAACCTAATCTGTATCACAGAAGCGATGAAAACCATACTAAGTTGTTTACCTGCTTACAATCTGTTCTTTATGTCATAATACAGCTGAACATGGATCTATGTGACAGTCACTTAACTAGTATGATTCATGTTCGGATTTTTTCTAAAACATTCAAGTCCCTGTCAAGACTGAAATTTGATCCCGTGTACTTTATTTCTAAAATTATCATTGCTTATGTCGTTTTATGGTTTAAAACTTGGTTACTTGGTCTTTGATCATAACATTTAAATCTTTACAGGTAGTTTTAAAAGACTATTGCATAATGTTCAAATTTATAAGGGAGTATTGTGTAAATTTTTAACACTAAGCGAAGTTGGTTAAAAGGCGAACTTGTTAACATGCGAAGTTAAGGGGTAAGCGAAGTTAACCCTAACTTCGCCTGTATAATTCTGCTCTATATAAGGGTCAACTTGGTCAAACTTTTTATTATTTTCCATAACCCAGCGAAGTTATAACGGCGAAGTTATATCTCGAATCAATTCGTGTTGTTAATCTCAGTTTCAACCCTTGTTAAAGGTGTGTAGAGTCGGGATAACGTATAATTCGTGTCGATCATGTTAATCAGATGCCGTTTTGTCCGATTTGAGACCGCGTTCATGCAAACCTTTAACACCCGCTTTTCAAGCTCTTTTTAACGTGTTCGTAAACAACTTGATCGTCTAGATCTCCATAAAAACATGTTTTTTAGAGTCTACAATCATCAAATTATCCAAAAGACATCTCGTTTGGACGTCTAAACCTTTGCCGTTTCAGTTCAGGCGAAGTTATAGTTTAGGCGAAGTTGTTCTCAACTTCGCCTAAGGCTTAACTTCGCCTGTTACTTTAAATGTTAAATTAATCAGGGGCGAAGTTGTTCAAGGGGCGAACTTATGATTAGGCGAAGTTGTCCTTAACTTCGCCTTAGGCTTAACTTCGCCTGATGCTTTAAATATTATTTAAAAGTTAATCTGTTGTCAGGCGAAGTTATTGTATAGGCGAAGTTGTGCTCAACTTCGCCCTATGTCTAACTTCGCTTGCCCACTAATGTTTATCTTAACTTCGCTCATGGTAATAAACGAAGTTACGATCTGCCTTGACGATTCTCTAACTTAGACCGTCTGTGATGCAGATATGGCAGCTGTAGCAGGAGCCGGTGGTGCTGGTGGTGATGAAGGTGGTGATAACAACCGCCAATTCTTTCCGGGGCACAATATGTACATAACACTAGACCCGGATGCTAGCGGTGTTGATGATTATCGCGAGATCATCACTTTTCTGATTCGCTCGTGTATCTTCCATGCTATTACTACAACTCTGCCCATTTCTCTGCCGAACATAGAAGACTTCTGGCAGACGATTGAGTATGATTACAGAGTCGAGCCCCCAGTAATGCGCGCCACCGTTAACAATCAGGTGGTGCAGTTCTCTTCTGAGCAGATAAGGGTTGCCTTGCAGTTCGGGAACGAAACGAGAGATGATCCTACAGACTTTGTTGCTCCATTCAGAGACGGTGCATTTTTAAGAATGGGCTATTCTGGTCCATTGGGTGAAACTCAGAGGCGCAAGGGATTTTTGTTGGATCAATGCCGCTTTCTCATGCACGTGATGATCGTGTGCATGTCGGGTAGAAAGGCTGGTACGACGGTATGGGTGCCACGATGCAATCGGCAATGACAGCACTGACTTACAACAAGCGTTACAGCTTCAGTCAAATGGTGTTTTATGAGATAGACCGTCAGAGACGAGCGGTGGCTCGTGAAAGATTCTTGATGTATCCACGGTTTTTACAAATGATCTTGAATCACGTAGCTCCTTCGCTACCTCAGCGCCGACCGATTCGTTATGTAGAGAGTGTCAGCAAGAGAATATTTGCACAATGCAGATCATCAAGTGCTCGAAGTAAACCAGAGCTTCGTCCACGACATGCTCCGCTTTTTGGTTATTTGATCAACCCGGCGTATGTTGCTCCTCGTGGAGACGAGTTTCGGGATCCGGAACCGCAACAGGCTGCGGTTTCTCAACCACCACCTGTGGTACAGCAGGCATTGCCTGCTGCTCCGGTTGTGGCGCCGGAGGAACACGTAGACCTTGAAGCGGCTTTTGGTGGCCAAGGATTTTTTGACATGGAACGAGTTGATCCTGAGGAAGAGGTTCAGGTTTCAGTTGCACAGGTTTCTAGTATGGATATGCCGTTGGTAGCTACGTCAGTAGCTGATTCTGAAAGAACCGAGTCTGACTCCTCAGCTGATGATGTTGCTGAAGCAAGACAAATATTGGTCGCTCAAGAAAGGATTCATGGGAAAAGAAAGAAAGATACAGATGACAGTGAATCTGATTTTGAGGAGGAGTTGGGTCGTTTGATTCGTCGATCTAAGAGGTCAAGAACGGATTAAGGATCGGGAGCTGGTGAAAGCTCGAGGGTGGTTCGTTTCTCTCCACCTGTTCTATCTGGTATGACTATGGTCCCTGCATCGTTGCCTGTGACATGACCGATCACCTCAGGTGCCCCCGTTTTGACATCATCTTCTTTTGGCATTCCACCTACCACATTTCGGCTTACGACTCCAGAAATTGTTTCCTTGCCACCTCCTACACTTACTCCATCGGAGGTGGTTGCTAGATTCGTTGAGTCGACGCTGGTTGCCACCGCAGGGTTATCTATTACAATACCACCTGCGGTTACGTTTCAACCTGTTTCTGATGTCCCGGCTACTTTGGGAATCCCTTCACCATATGCTCAAGACACCTCTCATATGAGTTTGATTTTGATGCAACCTTATCTGACTCGGACAGAATAGCAGCTATTGAAAGGGTCGTGGCAGAACAGTCGAGAATAAATCTGATCCAGACTCACGCTATTCAGCGCCTTGTTGCAGAGAATCATATTCAGTCGTCCCTCCTGATTGAGCACGGTAAACTTTTTGACGCCTTGAAACAGTTCTTGGCATCTCAGGGGGAGACGAGCTGCAAAGGGGATGAGTTGAGGACGAAGAAGAGGAATGATCGAGACGATGATCCCAATGCATCGAAAGGTGTAGGTGGTGAGTTGCCAAGAACTGAACAAGCTCTTGGGACTTCCAAATCTCAGGAGGAGTCTACTGGTGCAACTGGTGAATCGGGGGGTGATGATGTAGTGGTAGTGGATGATGTGGAAAGTTTGGATGTTGATATTGCAGGTGATGACGATGTGTTACCGATTGAAGAGATTGAAAAGATAGGGGCTGATATTGTAATTGATAGTGAGATTGAAGAGGGAGAGATTGTGGAAGAAAACGTTGAGCATGAAATTCCCGAAGTTGATAAGTCAGATATGGGCCAAGATATGGGAAGCGATGAGACTGAATGGGAAGAGCAGCCTAGATGGAAAGAAGGCTACGCTCAATGGTTCGTAAAGACAAAGAAACCGGCGGTTCCTACTATGTTCAAGAAGAGTTACAACATCAAAGGATATGCTGAATCGAAGAAGGGGATTATATGCTGGTTATATGATGAGCAGTTGAGGCTGTTTGTGATTAAACATTTTGACGGAGTTCAGTATTTCAAGAGATTGTTGAGATCGTTGAATACCTTGCCGGAGTGTGAGGTGAAGGACTTAGCCAAGTTGGGGTTGATAAACAGGATTGATGATAATATGGCTAGGATTATTGGGAAGATCGTTTGGAAAGAAAGTATAAAAGATAAAAAGTTCGAGTTATTAAAGCCGCAGAAAGGAAAGCTCGTTGAAGATAAAGACAGAGGTATGAGAGCTGATAGCAAACCTTGGATGATAATGAAGTATAAGCCGATCCGGTGTTTAAAAGAAGTGCCGATGAAACAAATGCCCAAGGATGTCTTAAAGAATCTGAAATGGTGGTATGTTGATAGTGAAACAGCTGAAGCGGTGATGGAGGATGAAGATGAACAAGAGTTGCTGAGAGTGTATGATCCAATGCACTTGGTGAATTTGTCTCAAGCTGACTTGCAGGTGCTGAACGAGAAAAAGATATTCTATATTCCGGCATAGAAAGAAGAAGGCAAGAAATATCAGAGAGTAGTTTCCGTTTGTGTCAGAGAAGGAGTTCATGCTTGAAGACGGGTGACTCGAGTATTGGGGTTACAAGACACGTGATTGAAGTTAGAGATATGAAGCTACTACCAAGGGGGAGTCTGTTGGTACATGATGTCAGTAGTTCAGTATCTATTGTTTGTAATCGTCTTAGTTTGATTTGTATTGGTGTTTTAGTTAACTTGTCTCACAAGTTCGCCTAATATAAGCGAACTTGTGGACAAGCGAAGTTATCAACAACTTCGCCTAGTCTGTTAGGCGAAGTTGTCGATAACTATATATGTTTGGCTACGGCCTGTTTTGTAACAGTGGTTCAGTACGTGTAATTGTGATTTGACTATCACGTGTTAAAGTAGTTGCAATACAACGTGTCTATTGAGTATTGTAACGAGTCTTTGTACTTGGGTTTAATGTATATCGCGTCTAGCACTCGTATCGTCTTACGTAGGGATTCCGCACCTACGTAATACTAGATATTTCGGTGTAGATCCGGCTGGGAACCTACAGATATGTATTCGCAAAGTTCACACTGATCAAAATATTGCGGATCCACTCACGAAGCTCCTTGAAAGGCCGAAGCATGAGGGTCATACTTGCGGCTTAGGACTTTGATATTCTAGTGATTGGATTTGATCAATTTTGTATTTGGATATCGGAACAATTGTTATTTTGGCTCATTCATATGATTATGGTTTATGATTATGACTTTTGAGTTATGTTCCATTTTAGCATGTTTAAATCCGTGAATAAGTTAATTATTCTAAATGTCCGTAGTCGTTCATATTTGTGGGAACAAGTATGAAGGTAAGACTATTATGAATTTGGATTGGTGGATATCATAAGGCATGAATATAGAGCAAGGGTTTGCTACCAAGGTTCATAGATATTTATGGGATAAATATTGGACATGACCCGCCCTCAATTTTACTGCATGGAATCCTTGTGATTTGTGATCATAAGTAATTTGAGTAAAGGCGAACATCATAGTATCCTCCGACCTGAGATACATATTGGGTCTTGATATTCATCGACTATTATACTTTGACTTAGTTCTTCGCTGCTCTAAAATATGTCAGTACATAAGGCTAAGCTCAAGTATAGTACACGGTGATTGTGAGAGACATATGTAGTCAATAGGGGATTTGTCCCTCTTATTCGTTGAGAGTTAAATGTTTAAGGCCTGATAAGTTAAATCAACAGAGAATGATCACTCCGTGTCTATGGATTTAACATGACATTTGTGGCAAAAGGATAAATGATAGTTTCACCTAAATCATTTTCAAGTATGGGACTTGAAGGGGATGATGTTATTGAATGGCACTTCGTCATGCGTATTAGGGATAGTAAACCGTTGTTAGGCGGTATTTTCTACTTGCATCAATCTTCTATGAATCTTGTGCAAGTGGGAGATTGTTGGAATTGATCTGCCCAAGACACATATTAGAGTTGATGTGGCTAGTACGTATTGATCCAAGTCGGGTCATACCTAATAACAAGCTAGACAAACACCACGATAATTATTATTAGATATGATCTAAGTAATGATTATCAACACTTATAATATTTGGAAAATGATTTTCTAAATATTTGCATTTGTGTGTGAAATAAGTTATATGGATAATTTATATTTTGAGAGATGTTATTTAATTTGGTTAAATAACATATTGCATGTTACTTATGATATGTTTTATAACATAAGTATTATAAGTAATATTTGTAAGAAATTAAAAAGGTGGATTTGAAATTTGGGTGGGAAAATTCCTCCCTCTTCTCTTTCCTCCTTTTATTTCTTTCAAGACATGCATGGTCATCTATTGGAAGATGATTATTCTTGGGTGAATAATATCTACACCTTCTCTCTCACACACATCTCCTTCTCTCTTTCTCCCTCTTTTGAGCATTGAACAAAGAAGAAGAATATGAACAAAGGTTGTTCTTGCAAGTGTTAAGGATCCTAGCAACCAAGGTGTTTTGTTGGAGCTCGTTGGGTATACAAGCTTGAGGTTTCCTCCATTGGAAGCTAGCCGTTCATATCTTTCATTTTCTTTATCTTTCGGACTTGAAGGTAGAATAATAAACACCCTATGGTTGTTTTTGATAGCATGTATTTTGTATATGGATCCGGGCATTGGGTTAATCTATATAAAATCGGTTTTATATTTATCAAACTAACAAGATTTAAAACTTTATTATCCGCTGCATTTTTACATATAATGGGTTATATGGACTTTGATAATCTTGTTAAAACCCAACAAGATTATCTTTAAGATCAACTCTATAAGCCTTTGAGTGTGAAGAATATCCAAGAAAGAACAGTCTAAAGACTTTGATTGGAATTTGTTCAAGTAGTCTTTGGTGTCTAATAGAGAACATTTGCATCCAAGGCTTCCTTTTGTACAAAATCTCATAAGGAGCTTTGTTTTGTCTTTTGTTGAGAAGGACCCTTTTTTAAACATAGCATATATTGTTGATTGCTTTGCCCGAAATGTTGCAGGTAGATAAGCATATGCAAGCATGGTCCTTGCAGCCTCTATTAATGTTCTGTTCCTTCTTTTTGCAATACCATTTTGTTCAGAAGTTCTTGGAGCACTGAATTACTGATATATTCCTTTTGCAAGACAAAATTCAGTCATAACCCCATTTTTGAATTCTGATACATTGTCACTTCTCATAACCATAACCCTTGCATCCAATTGATTCTTAATCTTAGTTACATATCTTTTGATCAGTTCTACAACTTCAACCTTTGAACTCAGAAAATACACCCAAGTGAATCTTGAGTAATCATCTATGATCACTAAATAATACCTCTTTTTTCCAATACTTGGAACACTTACAGGACCAAAGAGATCCATATGAAGTATTTCCAACACATGATCAATGGAATTTACAAGTTTTGTTCTGTGGGATGATTTATGTTGTTTTCTCTTTTGGCAAGAGACACAGTTGTTTTCAAGTTTGAACTCTCTTGTTGTAAAACCAGTAACATGTTCACCCCTTACAAGCTTGTTCATGTTCTTTAGATTTACATGACATAATTTTATGTGCTATTGCCTGGTTTCACTTTCAGAAGCTTTAGAAACAAAATAAGTACCACCTCTAGTAACATCATATTTCATCCTTAACTCATACATGTTGCCATTTCTAGGTGCCATCATCATTATCATTTCATGTGGAATAACAAACTCAGCTTTCAAAATAAAACAGTGAGATTCATCAAATCCAACTTTATAACCTTTATCACACATTTGAGAGAGGCTCAAAAGGTTATATTGGAGACCTTCAACATAAAATACATTATGAAATGAGACTTTCCCACTTGTGAGAATGTCTTTGCTCATAATTTTCCCTCCATTTTCATCACTATCAAAAGCAACTGGGCCTTCAAACTTTTCTTCAGAGTTAACCAGTGATCTATTATGACAGGTCATGTGCCTGGAACATCCACTATCCATATACCATACATCATTGACTTCTGTGGACTGTTCCTGCAAATTTGAAAACAAAGTAATCAGTTAAGTGATGAATCACAAGCCATGCTAGCTTGAAAATCATCAACAACAGCATCAATAGTTGCATTTGGTTTTGGATCTTCATAAAGTAGTTCACAAGATTCATCAGACTCATAAACATATTCAAACAAGTTTTCAACATATGGAATTATGCTTGTGCATTCTTCAATCACAGTATAGTTGCATTTGGTTTTGGATCTTCATAAAGTAGTTCACAAGATTCATCAGACTAATAAACATATTCAAACAAGTTTTCAACATATGGAATTATGCTTGTGCATTCTTCAATCACAGTCTCCCTTTTGATGATTATTTTAGAGTTTCATCCTTTGGCTTCCACAAGAACCCTTTTGGTTCATGCCCACTTTTCAACAAGAATTTATCATCACCATTTAGTTCTTTTCTTTTCTTTCTCTTGAAAATTTTCTTCTTGTCTTATCTATTATGATCATATAAGCTAATAAGCAGAATCACAGAAGTTTTCTGAATTCTTAGAATTAATGGATGATTTCTTTTCCAATATATATATATATGGACATCTTCTTTTTCTTTTCACATACATCATTAACCCTTTTCTTCTCTACATCATCTCCATTTTTGAATTGCATACTCTTTCGTAAATACTCTTCATACCTTTTCTTATACAAACCAAAGTCTGGACCATACAGTGTGGTCTGGAACAGAGATAGGTTCGGGTATAATTCTTTCTTGGCATGAATCCGTGTGATGACCATAAACATCACATGTTTTGCACCATACCTTTCCCTTGCGTTCAGCTGTAATGTTTCCTCTCTTGAATCTTTCACTTGGCCTAGGAGGATCAACACCAATGGTCTTTTGATGAGTGATTGGTTTTCCAAACTCTATGGAAATGGGTTGAAAAACATTTATCTTTCCAATACTCTTTTCATCTGAACCCTTGAAAAACTTAACCCTTTCCAACTTTCCTTTTCTTTCATTTAATTCCTTTTCTTTCATTGGGCTCACATACTTTCTTGCAAGGTGTTCAAAATCACCTATGTCAAACAGTTCATGTTTTGATAGTATATGGTAAATAGGTGGATACTCAGTATTTTCTTTTATTTCAGTTTCATCTCTCTTTATTGACACACTTTATTTCTTGTGAGGAATTCTAAATGTTTCTGCAACATCATTGTTCTTCTTTATTTGAGATCCCTCACATATGTCAAAAGGCTTATGGTTTCTTCTCATTTGTTCATGAAACTTCTTCATTTTTGGTTTAATTTTGGAATCATTTCCTTTGAACTCATTCTTTATAGTTATTTACCCTTGTTACTCCCACAACTTGAACATTTATCACTTGAGATACTTGAGCTATCTTCAAATGATTCACTTGATACATAAATTTTGTCTTGACCAAAAATTTTTGTTTCACTTTCTTTTGCTTCATTTGTTTTCAACACAATCTTGTTCTTCATTAACACCAATCATCTTGTAGTTTTCAACAAATTCTCCTTTTTCCTCAAAAACTTTCTTCAACTGTTTCAAATAAGCCTCTCTTTTCTCCTTATAAATTTTCAATGAATAATTGTCATTAAAAGGTGGTGGAACAACTTTATACTTATCTTCTTCCTTAATCTTAATCAGATTCCCACAAATGTTACCAGTTGAAACAAGGTTATTCAGAAAATCAACTTCAACTTGAAGTTGAGTATTCTTGATCTTTTCTTCTAAGTACATCCTTTTCAATCCTTCTAATTCTGTGGTATACCTTGATTGAGTTTCATAACTATCCAAATAGTCTTATTCTAGACCCTTTAATTGATTTTCATAAGTTATTTCACTCATTTCATAAGCATTGATTATGGTTTCTTTCTTGAAACATTCAGCTTGCAATTTTCCAACTTCCTTTCTCAAAGAATCATTCAAATCAAGTAAATCTGAGGTTCAGTAGTTGGAATGTATCTGAGATACTAAAGATTCAGCTTGATCATTAGTTTTAGCCATGAATGCAACATTTTCCTTTTCATTCTCTTTAACATGGTTGCTCCGATAAAAAAAACCATCTTGTGTTTGTTGAGTTACATCAACATTCCTTTGATTTCTTCGTTGAGTCGCATTGTTTCTGTTCTAGTTTGCAGGAACTTGAGGAGGATTTTGTTGATTTCTTTGGATAGGTTGTTGTTATTGGGGAATTATTTGTTGTCGGTTCTGTTGTGGTTGAAAATTGTTGTTGTAAAATTGCCTTTGCTGCTGACCTTGACTTTGATTCTGGTATTGAAATTGATTTCTTTGGAGATTGTTGTTGTTATGAAATTGTCTTGGTTGATTGCATTCTCTTGCAAAGTGACCAGGTTGTTGACAATTGTAACAAATTGCTTTGGATTTATCAAATCCAATCATGTCATTTGGACTAGAGAATGTAGACCTTCCAGTTCTGTTGTACAACATTTTTACTTCTCAAAGCTAACATGGAAACTTGCCATTTTAAATCCATATCTTCAAGATCATCTGCATCAATCTGTTACAAATCTTCTTGTATGTCACACCCCGACTAGGGGGCTGGACGTGACGATTGAATACCAATCAAACACAGCGGAAATAAGGTAACAAATTTATATTAAGACACTAGATCAAAGTTACAATCAAATGTCTAATACAACTACAAAGCTATAAATTCAACTACCATCTAATTAGGTGAAAATGTTTTACTATCCATCATGGCTTCTTCGGGTTAAGCTCTACAGTTCGACACAAGTCTTCTAAAAGGATCTTCTATCTCCAAGCGAGCACTTGTAAAATAATCTAAATCTCCACATCGAATTAAAAGTACCTGAACACATGCTTAAAATAATTGGGTCGACTAAAAAGTTGATGAGTTCATGAGTTTAATTTATAAAAACATATATAAAAATGAGTCTAAATAATATGGTGCACATTAAGCAAGTTCACAATCAAACTTGTGTCCACGACCCGTGAACATCTAAAATATATAAACCCCTTATCCGTACCCTTTATTGTTATGGGTCAAATTTACTTATGTCTGCCAACATAAGATACAAAACTACGCCGATATATGTCACAAGATAACCATTATATCATTTTGTGGGAAGTCGTCCATGATATAGGCCCACTATGCGCGGGGGTTTTCCCCAGATAGTACTAACCATATATCCCATGGCTCCTAATGGAGTTAATGATTGTGCTATAAAGTCAGGATTGTTTATGGAAGCTAAATTGGTCTGATTAATAATACACCAATAATTTTAAAAACATATAGAAGCATGTATCCACCCAAAAATTTAAGAAAAATGGTAGTGCATGAACTCACCTTGTCCTATGTGTATGCGTGAAGATAACGCTAATGAATCTTGTATGCTATTAGGGAAATGGCTCCAACTCATGGACATTCCTAAATTCATGTGATGTGTCACTAAAAAGTAATAATCGTGATAACAAATGTGCTAGTGACCTAAGTCGGTTAAGGTTATGTATACTTTTGTTATTTGAAGTTTTTGTTGCATATTGTGATATTAAGCGTAGCAAAGTTTCCTTTGTTAGAACTTTGTAATATTAGGTGATTTATCCTAAGATTATAATACTACATAATATTATTTGTTATGTAAAGAGGCTATTAAAAAGTTAAATACATTTTATCTCATCGAGTTAAAGTTTCTAAAATTATGGTGGTTCGTTAATACATTCGGTTTAGTTATTGAAAGTAAGTATTATGTTTAGTTATAGTTATAATAGTTATAAAATCATAATTAATCAGTAAGTTTCCTTAGCACCATAACATTCGTCGGTTTGGTTTTGCACAAAACACATGTTCGTATGGTTATATTAATTGGTGAAGGTTATAATACATATTATACATGTACTTGGACAACTTGTACACCCATTTTTATGTATATGGTTAGTAAATATAAGTTTAGGAAACCCTCAGGTATGAAAATATTATTATTTGCTATGGTTTCGGTTTTTAATGCATTTTCTCGGTTTTTACGGTGTGGTTGGCTCGTAAGTCAAATCAAGGTAAGCATTATAATAAATATTAAATAACAATGTAACATACGACTCTTACACTAAAAATCTAATTATATATCGAAAATATAAGTATTATAAAAAAAAATTTCCACTAATAATATTGTTAAGGTTGGAGTTGGGTTTAATTGTGTTTGCCATTCAGTTTATTCATATGGTCAACCCGTAAGCCCAAATGAAGTGATTTTTCTTCCAAAAATCATTAGTTTTAATCTTATTCCGGAAATAAGGAATTTTATTATTGTTCATAAGTTTGTATGCTTTGTATATTTATGCAAAATGGATGCGTGAATACAGGTTTTAGCATATTTAACACGCGTGTACCCATTTTTAATACATGGAATATATTTCCATTTATATATATGTCATATTATGTAAATGTAATTATTCTTAAAATTTCATAAATGAATGATATCATAAGTTCCTACAACGTGTGAAAAGAAATTGATAATTTATGCCTGCAAACGTAAGAACGGGTTATGAATCGTTACCGAGCTTTAGGGGCTGATGCAAACGGGGATTCAAGATACGTCAAGAGGGGTCCAACTACTCTGTGAAAATGTGAACTTGATAGGGTAAAGAGTTTAGAATGAAACCTTGGGCAAAACATAACTTTTATACAGGAATACGATGGTTTTTCACCTTGGTTAAGGTGAACATGGGCTGCATCTGGAAGTCTTGAGGTCATGTATTAAGTTCAACAAGATGGCTTTCCAATTTCAACATGTTGGTGGAAGGGTTAGAAGCAACACAGGTTCAATAACTTATAGGTTTGGACAATAGGTTTTTAACTTCCGAATTACGAGACGATTGATGAAAGATGCGGTCTTTTCATATGATTAACTACAACAAGTTTTTTTTTTTTTTTTTTTTTTTGGGGGGGGGGGGGGGTTAAAGGAGTGTTTTCTCTGTAAAAATAAGATGATAAACATGCCACGAGTTGAGGTTCACCTTCCAGATGTTGAGGGGCTCCAGAATCATCCAAGCTACTAATACAAAAAGATATGATGGTTGGTTTTGATTAAGGAGGATAAGTTTGAGGGCCAAGAGAGATTAGGATTTATGAACATAAAATGATTGGGTTAAAACTTACAACAAAGACTGGAACTTGATGTTCTAAACCCGTTCTGTTTCTTGTTCTTTAACCAAAGCTTGGAACATGGTATGTACGTATATAATACACTAGTAGGTGCCCGAGCGGTGCGGCGGGATCCGATAACAACTTGTATTAGGCCTTCCACATCTCAATTATCTCATCTATATTGTTTGAACTGTATTTTCATATTTACGTGTTTCATTATCCTCCGTCACCAGTACATCTATTGGTGGATGAGTTTCTTTTGCGACTGTTATTGTACTTTTTAATTCACATTTTGTGATTTGTTCTATGTGACATAGGAATTACGCAAATAAATTACGATATAATAAATGATAACATTAGATTTCTAATAATAAAACAATAGAAAGCTTAGATTGTTGATAAGTTACTTAATTTGATTTAAGACAAATGAAAAGCAGCACAATCAGTTTAAGGCACATACAATTTGGTTTAATGTTGGGAAAACCAAGTTCAATGGTTGAGTTCACTGTTTGAAACATGGAATGGAACCAACCATGTAAATCAAGGCCACCATATTCATTCCTTTCTTTTTTAAATATATAAGTTTTGAAAAATGCATTATGTAACACCTATGATTGCCCTACCTATGAACCGTATTTATAAGTTTTTAATCACGTAATACAAATTATGCTTTTTTTTTTAAAAAAAAAAAAGAAAAGAAAAGAAACTAGTTCAAACTGTCAAACCGAACCATTTTGGTCGCTGGTCATGCCAACAAAGTTGGCTAGTTCGTGGCTTCAAGCTATAGTTAATAGTTCAGTCTAAATTATTCTTCAAAACCAACCCAATCTAAGTTTTCAGTAGATAATTGAGTCGTTTCATTTGAATATTTAGAAGAAACAAATCAATTTGGACAAACATATCACTAATAAATCCATTACAAAAAGAAAATGCATTACTGAAACAATAAATTAACTTGAGTACAGTCAAGTAAGGACTCTAGCCCATGTTTCGTCTTGTTTCCAAACTCCTAGAAAACCAAATCATATAACCAACCAACTAGCAACAAAAACAGTAACAAACCATAAACAAAATGGCTCATTATATGTGCTCACATCACAGTTAAATCATGTTTTTCAACTGACTTGAAAGGATTTAATCATCTTAGAACCTTGGGGTTTAATAGACGTTTGACCTAGAAACCTTTTTTCGATCATCTCGTTAAAATCGCAAATGAAGAACACAAAGGCAAAAGAAATTACTGCAAGAAGCATAATATAATTAGTCATAAATATTCTTAAAAACTTAGATATTATATAATACCTACCCAATTCTTTTTACTGCAACACAATTACAGTTTGAGATTCAAAATCGAAACATTCCCAACACACTACCTTGACCCATAAAAAGTCAAACTTGCCTAAGTTTCAACATTGACCATAGGCTTTTTTTTATCCATACTTTTCAAAATGATCACTTTACCCCTAATATCAACAATCTTCCTTTTTAGCTTTTTGTTAACACATTTCCACATGACTAACTCAAAAAAGACGCAATTAAAATCAAGAAAATGCTAAACAAAAAATTATAAAATTTAGGGCCATTTAAAATATATAGAAAATGCTAAACAATGGAAACTTAAATGTTAGTTATAACCTTTAAGGAGATGAAATTCGACAATGGTGTATCTTCAATGTAGTCAAGCATCTCTAGCCTGATTTGACCAGAACAGAAAATTGCTCAGTCATAAAAAATATCTGAGCCTCGGATGAAACCACACCTTGCAAACCTCCTTTAAGCCATTTATTGTTCAAGAAAATGGGATCACTAACAATTTTATTGAATTACAGTTTGAAAATGAAAAAATAGGACGTTGAAACTTAAAGGAAACTTACATTTTCTTTGAATTGATTTCAATTGCAGTCACTTCTTGATGAGCAGGCCCATACTTAACCCAAACGGGTAGGACGGTAGGTTCTTAGTTTCAGCATGTAGTCTTATTTTAACCAAAATGACGCCGGTTTCCGACCTGTTTCGCATAGTATGCAAAACGCGAATCAAATCTAACATGAACAAAAATCTAGAACTATAATACCTTATCAAGGTATTCATTCAAATCCTTGATCCATTGCGTTCACTTAGAACATGCAGAATTCAACCTTCAAATCTACATATAATTGGACATAAAAAGAAATGTTAATAACATAATACAATAGTATTTAATTTTTTGAAAACATGTGATGTAAAATAAAGTTCAGTTCCCTACAGACCACATGGCATGTTCAATGTCAGACCTGCCTATAGTTCGCCCTACGTGCACATACTTCACTAATATCTAACTTTTGTTGATTGAGATCTGTAATATATTAAAGAAGTCATGCAAATATGTGAGTCCTCTTGCAACATCAAGGTAAGTAGAAAGTGGCATTGAATGGTAAATAGAAAGTCATGGCTACATATCAAGAACATAACGTTTATTATTCGTACACTTTAATGTTTTATCACATAGTAACATCATCAATGCAAACATAATAATATTAAAAAAAAACTACTTACTAATTGGTGTCAAACCACTTGGTCCATTCCATAGAAAGAACATAAGCATTTCCTCTAGACATTGAAAAGTAAATGTCGAACCCGATTTCAACATCATTCCAGTTTTGCCTGGGACCGCTCCGGGCATGGTGATGGTGTCAAGAATTGGGTCATAGTAAGAGAAAGTGTTGGTCAGGATGCATTTATGTCAAATGCAGCAACGGTCTGCAAATCCTCTTTGCCATCCCATCTCAGAAAGACTCGTTGCTCTCTTTTGGGCCCATACGAGCATAACTGATACGTGTGACACCATTTATCTGCTCAAAAAACAACAAACTCAAAACGGGAACTATCCCATATTTAAGATATTTTTTATAACCCACAGTCTGACATCAATTAAAGCAAGAAATTATCTCAAATACGTAAAAATTTTCATAACTCTATGTGACATTTACTACAACCGACTTCAAGAAATTCAAAAAAACTATAAGCTAACACAAACACGTGCCACTTTTTACAACCCACTTCAAGAAATTGAATAAGACTATAAATTAATCCATGACATTTTTGATCGCCCTAATTTGGAAGTTGTCTAAAACAATAAATTAAAAAATTCCGTGACTTTTTGAACCTACTTTAAGAAAACTAATCAACACAATTCTATGGCATTTTTTATTTCCACATCAATAAAATCAACAAAACAGTAAAATACAAAACTGTGACAATTTAATAACCATATCAAGAAATGGTTTAAAACATCACATTATCGCAAATCTGTTACTTTGTTTGACAGCCCATATCATTATATTCAATAATAGAGTAAATTTACCCCAACTTGTATCTTTAAAAAAGAAACAAATCAAGAAATAAAAAAAAAGTAAAATAACACAATTTATGGCTTTTAAAAAAACTCATATCAAGAAATTGTTTATAGAAGTAAATTAACTATAATCGTGACTTCTTATCACAACCCGCATCAAGAAATTTAATTAAACTATAACTAAACGATCTTTTAAATCTTACCTCTACGAATTTGGTGATATTTTCTACATACTCGACTTCCATGAGCTTGTTATTGATATCTCCAGCATCAACATCAACGATGTTTTTCTGTGACATACAAAATTACAAATGTGACTTTTTCCTTAATAAAAAATCAACCTATTTTTCATTCTTTAGTCAAAATAGTACCTGCAACTAGATTGCGTTAAACAAAGTAGTGCTTTTAAGATCCGATAGCACGTCTTCAGGAAACCAAAGTGGATTTCCAAAAGTAGTAGGAAACGTATCAAGATACCTAATTATTCAATTTCATTTCAAATTTAAATATATGAAAGATAAAAGGCATAAGCCTGTAAACAAACGTATCTTTCAATGAACAGTTCATTTATGTTTGTTTATTAAATAAACGAACAAACATGAACAACAAAATTTGTTCATTATATAAGTTAAACAAACAAACATGAACACATCTCCAATTTGATAATTTATGTTGTAATCGTTAGGTCATTTAAGTTCGTTTATGTTCATTTGCTTACATTTATTTATTTATGTTTGTTAGTTTGTTCGTTAATATATTCCTTAAGTTACCGTGAATCAATGTATATTGAACAACATATTTTAGCTGGTGTTTGTGATTTCTTATCTAAACTGTTTATCCCAAACACTCAAAACAAAGTTTTGTTGTATCACAACAAAATACGATCATAGAATTAATAAGCAGTCAAAAATAAGTTAGTAATCACATTTTGGTAAATGATTCGTAGGATGACTCCATTGTTATGTGTACATACCAATCTCTCACAATATTAGGAGCTTGTGTTCATTTGTATCCGAGCATTTCTTTTCTTTTAAAAACTTGCATAGCCGCGCATTTTATAAAGAGTAAATTACACTTTCCATCCTTTATGTAAATAGGTATTTTCAAATATCATTCTTAAACTAAAGAAATGACAAGAAACATGTTGCATACCAGTTTGTTTTAGAGAATATGATATTAAAGACACACACTAAGTTAGGATTGTAAACGAACCGAATCGATTTGACTCTTTACCCTGACCCATACGGGTATGTTGTTGGTGCAAAGATGAAGTTCTTGTGGATTTCAGTCACCCCCCACCCCCTGTAGCCTTCAAAGTTTTAATAGGCTTTGTAATCCTTTTTTCCATTAAAATTTCTTTAAAGATATGACATGCATTCTTCATTTTAGTTACCTCATGGTTTTCGTTGGTGAATTAAATCTGGGATGTTTCCCTTCATCCAACCATGAAAACTGTATATAATCGAATTCCATATATTATAATTTTAAACATACAAATAATCATACTCGTAATAATCGAGAACTCACCTGTTTTGCAATAAATAAAATTCTGGCCTATGCAATCAGTAGTGGTAATCACCAACTGTTAACAAAATTCCAAAATCAGTTAGTAACAATTAACCATAGTTGAACAGTATATGTATACATAATTCATTTTTTAAGCACTCCAAGTCCTTTGTTTGGTAAGGGTTAGCATACATATTTGTTACTAATTTCTTATTTAAGAATATTAAATATTCTTCAACCACAAATTATAGCCAAAATGGGCATTTTAATTTAAACAGTATATGGATGAGAAAATATGACAGTTAAGGTTAAAAAAATATGGATAATCAATTATGTTATAGGTAATATGAAACTAAACTAACAATAAAAAGTAATTCCATCTTGAAATCAAGTCGCTGTACTTTAAAGCTTTCAGATGATTGAAGAACCATTTTGTAGGCCAAGAACAACAAACAAGATATTAGATAAATATAAAAAAAACAACAATTTATGAAGAAATATGAATATAAATATATAAACAAATGAGTAAGGATATTGGTGCAAACTAACAAGTTTTAGCTGGCGAGAGCTTGCAAACACAAGAGTTAACAGCCAAAATATTAACACCTTCCTGTAATAATATATTATTAGTGAAGTCTAGAAATAACTGGTTTCACTCTCTCAATCTTATAGTCCATTGTACAATCATGGCTGCCAGAAACCTTATAAGCCAGCCAAAACCGGAAAGAACCTGGTATAACCAAAATAAATCCACCCGATGGTGGATTTGGAATCATCAGTGGTGGAAATCGTACTTGAAAAACAACATTTAAGAAATGGAACAAGAAATCAGTAAGATGAAACCAAACTTGGAATCTTTAGAACCCCTTACAAGTCTTCAAATCGAGTCTGCTTCTTTATTTAAGATAGAAAAGGGGGGGGGGGGGGGGGGGGGTTGTAGACAGAGAAACGTTTCTTGAGGTTTGTGAATCTAGACTTTGATTTTTTTTGTAAGGCCAACTATCAATTTTATTAAATAACTAGCAAGACGCTAGAACCATAAAAAAGACACCAACACCAACACCAAAACAAAGACTAACATCACCGAAAAAAACAGCAAACCAAACCTACCAACAACGTACAACATGCAACAAACAAGACCCGAAATCAACCGAAAACTACACTTTGAATCGACTCCAATCCTCCCAAGTAAGCCCTCTGTTTCCCCCCTATGCTTTATCCAAAGAAATCCCTAACACTTTTATCTCCACCACCAAGCTTGAAATCTGAGTCGGGGTCCCTTTATGGACAAGAGCATTTCTTTTTTTTTTCCACAAACACCATGTCGCAACCAAACACACCGCATGAAACACTGGAGCTGTATCTTTCTTAAACGTCGAGTATTTATGGCTTTCCAACAAGTCACGAAAGCTAAACAAAAGAAAGAAGGAACCTTACACCATTGGGAAAGTACGCTCCACATAAACTGCGCGAGACCACACGAGATGAACACATATTCAACCGTTTCCTCTACCTCCCCATAGAACGGACACATATTCGAGGCACCAGGATGTTTCTTCTAACCAAAGCATCAAAAGTTGGTAACCGACCCAACACCGCCCTCCAATCCACAAAACTAACTTTTTTTTGGATCAACATAAGACTTCAAACGACCATTTCCTTCACACCCCTAACAGAAAATCCTCCTGAAGGGTCATAAGTCCACGTAACAACATCCTCCTCATTATTAAGTACCACCCCTTGGGAATTCTAGAGCAACCCTCTCAACTCCTCCACCTCTTCCACCCCAGCCGGCTCTCCAGACCAATCCCATTGACCGCATATCCAACCGTCAATCATGAACAACCGATCTGCTACATTACAGCCTTTAGACTTTTCCAACCCAAAGAGTTTTTGAATTTTGAATTTGGATTTTGAACCTACTTTCACAGATCATATATGGGATTTGGTGATTTTGATGAATGTGCATTTTATAGTTGTAAATTGTGCATTAATAGAGGTAAAACTCTTAAAATTAAGAATTTTTGACAAAAGACCATATTGCCCATCCTATATACATTTTAGATATTGAAGAAGCTTTTGGAATAAGAGTGGTGATGGCAGATTGTAGAGAAAAAAAAAAGAGTTTATGGTTTGAATTGATGCAGAAAATATGAGAGAATGCTTGGTTTATAGAGATGTGAAGATCTCTTTGGAAGTTTGAATATAGTTTGTAGGAGGTAGAGGACCGTCCTAATGAGGCAATGGGTGAATAGTAACATGATTCATCAAAAGATTTCCTAGGAGAAAGAGATTTGCTTGGATTCGGTTAGATATACCAGAGATTTGAGGTAGATATCATATGAATGCATATGTATGATATTGGAAGGATTTACATGTTTGCAAAGATCCATCTACTTTCCTATTGGTTAAGGATTATTAGATTTTAATAGAATTAAAAAATACATCTATCTATCTATCTATAATATATATAAACGAAGACCCAAAAATCTTACGTGTCGCGATATGGTCGCTCCCCATTTTCTTGGAGTCACCAGATTTGCTTGATTTATAAATGGAGGCTTCTCATGCATTTGACCCGAATTCACGGGTATGGGTCTCATCAAACCTATATATTTCTTAAACGGGTTATAACATCTTATTAAATTAAAAACTAATCTCACCAGTTATTTGATATAAAAATCCTATAAAGTAGGGATATACTACAAATTAATATCTGGTTTATTAAAAGATATATATTATTTATAATTAAAAAACCAACTTTATTGTAAAAAAATAAGCGGGTCTTGGGTTTCATCAAACTCATATAGGTTTTGAACCGGGTTATAAGATCTCATTTATTTGTGAAATAATTTATCATCAAACCATAAGTATATTATTAACTTTCATACTATAAAAAAAATAAAAATTCAAAAAATAAATAAATATTAGAAACAAATAATATAAAACAACCCCCGTAATACGGGGGATAAAAACTAGTATATATATATATATATATCCGTCATCGCCGGAAAACTGGGATCTCGCCAAAAAACGAGATCTCAGTTATTTTCCACCGTTCTTCACCGTTTTTCGCCCCGTTCGATCCAGATCTGAGCTAGGGTGACCCCTAAACTCATTTAATGATCGGTTTACACCCGATTCCACTCGGATCTCGTGACTTTTACGGTTTAAGGGTGTCGGCTCGTTGTTTCTCGACTAGATCTAGCGAGTTTGGGTCCATATAATATCACACTATCATTACCTCGGGTCGATGCTCGGTTTCCACCTTGGTTCGGCTAAGGGAAAGAGAGAAAATAAAGAGAGAGCTTAAGTGTGTGTTTTGGGTGGTGTATGGAATATGTGAAATGAATGAATTAAGGGAGGAACATGGTTTATATATTATGGATCATGGGCTTAGGCCCATGGTCTTTTCCCCTTTCTTTATTAACCCAAGTCTACTACCCAACACAAGCCCATCTCAAAACATCTAGTCTTATTGTTATCGATCCACTAACTCAGTTATTTCACCCGACACAATATAATATATTATATATTATTCTAGAAATTTCGGGATGTTACATAAATAAATGAACATAACCGGATACTCACGAACATAAATGAAAAACAAAATGCATGTTCATGTTTGTTCGTTTTTTAAATTAACGAAGATGAACTTCCAGCCGAACAGTTCGTTAATGTTTGGTTCTTTTATAGGCTTAAATTAGCATGTAAGCTGTTTGGAAATACATATAGAAGTTATAATAAATAGCATATATTTTTAGAGTAGTAACTATAAATATATTTATATAAACACTTTTAGAAAACTTTCTACGTTTACAAGCTCAAATTAACAATACTAGAAGAAAGAATAAAACATAATCCTAAAAGGGTCATATGGGTCACAGGAGTTAAAAGTCGTCTGAAATTTATTGCATTATGTTTTTGTAATCATGCTAATGGGTTTGCACAGTCCGAGCTAACCTTGACAGAATTTTATAAATACATTGACAGAAGATGTATACTATTTTAGCTCCATTGTATCCTCAAAATATAATTCTTCTGATAAAGAAGATACAACAGGTATACACAATTTCTTTGTGATCATGCTTTGTAATGGACTGTTTATAAATGAGTCATAATATCAACTTCATATTTGGCAGGAGGAGTCATCAAGTTTAAAACTTGTATTATCATTTGCTTAATTGAAGTACCATGTGAACTCTAGAAGTGAAGTGACAAGATTCATATTAATAGTTTATCTTATTTTTAAACTTGTTGGCTTGACATCAAAAGATAAAATTCACCCAATAAAACATATATAAAACATTTTAATATTTTTTAGGAAACTGGTGGTGGTGGCGGTCGTGGTGGTGGTGACTGCCATGGTGGTGGTGGTGGCAGTGCAATATGTCACATAAGCATGTCACATATATGCCAAATAAGAATGTCACATCATGAAAACTAACGACGTTAGGATTTTGTTAGTCAGGGTTCATTTGTGGAAAAAAATGATAAAAAGGTGGGACTGTCATTAGTCATTTCGTTAGTTATGATCGGCAGTGGCTAAAAGGTGATAGTTGAGATTATTTAAAACCAATATATTATTTTAAAAGTGGTTTCTAATTGTTATTGACACAATATTTGATTAAATAAACTAAGAACAAACACAAATCCCTCAACAACCTACAAAACATCCAATTAACAAAATTCGTCCTATGGGAATATTAACTTAGGGTTTCTAATTGTTTGATGAAATGAAGGATTTGATAAAGAAGGAAAGAAAATAGTTTCTCAAGACAGTTTATTATCATTATAGCGTCACTTTCAAATGACGCTTTCCAATTATTACCCATTTTAAAATATAAAAAGGAAATAAATCTACAAAACTTCATAATACAAAAAAATATGTATAAATATTAAATACATATACATTATTAATAATTTTTTTTTAAAACTTAGTTTTTACATATGATTATAAATTTTTTGTTAATAAAGAACATAAACTAATATAACTTCAATTATATTTAATAAGAATAATAACTAATTGATAAATTAAATCTTCTTTTAATACACAACAATAACTAAATTACAAAATCTTTAAATACAAGAAATACATACAAAATAATAAGAAAATCAAAAAATAAACATCATACTAGAAAAAATATTATAAAATAATAATTTACCCAAAAATAAAATGATAACACATGACGTACCAATTTCAGATAGACGTGGAAATAGAATTGCCTATGGAAATTCATATACATCAATTTATTAAAAACCAAATTCAATATCAAGCACAAAATACATATTTTAAACAACAAAAAACAAAATGTTGGCTACATTAATTGACAAAAAACATGAGAGCCCATTTTTGGTGATGCATTATGCAACATATACGTTCAATATCACCAACGAACCGTAACAACTCAATACAAACGAAAATAACACAAACCATATAAATTTCTTTATGCATTCATGTATATTAAGACGAAAATTCGCATCTTAAATAATAAATTGTTGGGTCGCGTTAACTACTAGACCAGTGAGACCCACTTGAAATATGAACAAACTATATTTTAACTATAACTAATAAATATAACATGTTTTATAAGTTAATGTAACCTTTAAGTTTATTATTTGTATCATTACAAATCTGCATGTCTAAAGTAATATTCATTCCTAAATAATATATTGTATTTTCATTTGTTTCCTAATGTTTTTAGTAACTATTTTATGAATAAAAATTAACTAGTATGCATTTATTAATATGCATATATACGTGTGTATTTAGTAATTATATATTGTGGATGGGTTAGCCAAGTTCTAATTCGTATATGTGTGCGCAAGTAATTACCATTCCATTCGTTTATTTATATAACTATGATTTTCATTAATCTAAATATTTACTTAGATATTATTAATGATCTAATCCAAAGTTCATGAGTTTTACATGTAAAGTATGTCTGTTTCTATTCATACGATTCGGATCGAATTCGTTCTTTGTTAGAGTTTTGGATTAGATCGTTCTTGTGTTTAATGGGGTTCCGTTTGTTGGGTCTAGTCAACACTATATTGATTGGTCAGGCTAGTCTCTAACTATATTGTATTTGTGAAGAATTTTAAATAGTGTTCTATGTAATGTTGTTGTATAATATATATACATAAGAAAAAAAATTGGCCTTAGAATCTGGGTTGTTACATTGTACAACACTGGTTTGAATCAAATTATTGACCACAAATGCATTATGCGATTCAATAAACATAGAAAACAAGGCTTGATATTCATTTCCTTGACTTGAGTTTCTAGGAACATATGGAGCATGTCCACCCGCCATACAAAATGTATCACCATCATCTATCATATGAACATTAAATCTTTGATGTCCAGATTGGTTCCCAGATTGACTAGCCACATAAACCCTTGGAGTTTCAACATTAAAGTCACTAGGATCTTCAATGATAGGAATATTCTGTTGATTCTTTGTTGATAGATTTCCCATTGGAGCTATCAGGGCATTTGCAACTTTAAAACTTGGCTTTTCTTCTTTAATCATGTGGTTTTCAATCATCTCATGTTTAGCAGCTTGTAGGAAACATATAACATCATTAAGCTTGAAATTGGGAAAATTTGCCTTTTCTTTTCTAAACTTGCTTGATGTATACCATTCACCAGATAATGAGCAAAGTAGTTTCTTGTTTAGGTCAAAAAATCAGTAAAAGCAAGATCGGTTGTTCTAATTTCATTGACAATTGCTACAAATCTTTGTAAAACTGATTTCGCCCTCTTTCCCTCCTTAAACTTGAATCTGTCAAGTTGTTGCTTCAGCCTATCATTCTTGATGTCTTTCAATTCAATGTTGCCTTCAAACATTTCCGCCACTGCATCATACATTGCTTTTGCAGTTGTGTGATGGTTCACACTTGTCAATATTTCCCATGAAAAACCCAATTTCATCATAGACAAGGCTTTTTCATCTCTCTTCCTCATTTGTCTTTCAAGAAACTGATTGTTATTTGCACCTGTTGGTGCATAATGTCAGTAGTTCATAGTCTAGTGTCTGTAATCGAGTCAGTAATGTTAATTATGTTTTATATATGTCTTAAGCGAAGTTGTTAACAAGTTCGCCTATGCGAACTTGTTAGTCAAGCGAAGTTATGGACAACTTCGCCTGAACATGCCAGGCGAAGTTGTCGTGTATAAATAGTCCTAGGTTACGGCTGTTTGGTGAATCAGTTGTTCGTGTTAGTTTGTTCGAGTTGTTACGAGAGCTGTAACGTGTGTCTGTAATAGTGATATCGTATCACGTGTTTGAGTTATTATATAACGTGTGTTCGTTTCGTGTGTTCGTGTGATTCGTGTTCTATACTCGTAACGATCTACGCAGGGATTCCGCACCTGAGTAGATCGAGATATCTCGTGCGATCCATCCAGGGAACCTACAGCACCTTCAGTGGGAACATATGAACATGTTTTGATAGAATTCCACAACTTAGTGTCATTGTATCAAACATCAACCTCAAACAACACCTTCCACTTGATATAGTTTTCTTGACCTAACATTCTTGGAATTTTGTTAGTGACACTTATTGGTCATCCATTTGGTTGAAAATATTTTTGGTATTTTTATCAAGCTTTTAAAATAAAAATTACTTAAAATTTTAACAAAATTTGAGTAATATAGATTTGAGGATAAAATCCTAAAATCTGAAGAAAAACAGACGGATTAAACCAAGATCTAGACTCAAAACAAACAATAATCAATGTAAATCCGAGATTAAAATACTTTTATACCTCAAAGTGATTGTAGATCTGAAAAATGAAGAACAAAATAGCGGACGTCACTATTCAATATCATCTTCATCCTCAAAATCAAATAATATTCAGTAAAAATCTTCACAATTAATCTTCTCAGCAACACGTCGGTCTTCACAAGAGCATAGCATAGATCTAATACCACTTGTCAGGATCGATTTTATCTCACTATCAACCTGGTAACCAACAACTTAATGTTAACAAGACGGTTACGAATAAGCTAATGTAAAGACCCAATGATTGCTAAAGGCGGAATCAATATTAATCAAGATGTTGCTCAAATAATACAAATATTTAAAAGATTTCCATTGATATTAATCAGTAATACAAAGGATCTACTTTAAAGTTTCTAGGTTGAATGTCAGGTGCGGCTACTTTCCGTACGTAGATCATCTGTATTCTTAGAAAGTGTATAGTCATCCGTTTTTCACCTTTTTCATATATGTGACCTAGTATTTTCTTTTATAGGCACACCTAAGACCTTCTAGAATGTAAGTCCCCGTTACCAGTGCCTCACTTTGGACGTTGCATTTATTCATAAACATAGTTCTACAAATCAGAGTTATTTAAACTTTAGGCGGAATATAAACTTTCATTAACATTCATAACCTGTCTTAATCAAACATCCTTGTCTTTCAAGTATAAAACATTAGTCGTAAAAACGTCTTGAGTCTTCAGATGCCAACCTCTTATTCTTCCGCCATGTGTCCCGCTCAAGCTAGCTATCTCATCCTACTCCACTGCATGCATACTAAAAGTCAGCTACGCTGAGTGAGTTCTAGTTAATCATACAACATACAATACATTCATACACTTACTTATATACGCACCCGAAGGTTCATATACATACATAGTTCTTTACCTTTCTTCATACATTCATAAAATCATACTTTCATTATTTGCTTTATACATACAGATATACACATACCTCGTCCTATAACCTTCGCAATATTATTCGGGCCTGTTCCCTACATTTGCGGATATTATTAGGGTCTGTTCCCTACATTCTCGGATATTATTAGGGTCCGTTCCCTACATTCGTGGATAGTATTAGGGGCCGTTCCCTACATTCGCGGATATTATTAGGGTCTGTTCCCTACATTCGCGGATATTCTTAGGGTCCGTTCCCTTTCTAAACATACATTTCTATACATTCATAATTATAACTTCCATACGTTCAGGCATCATTTATACATCATATATATATATCAATCATATATTTAAACTATCCCTTGATGGTATCCGAAGATCGTTCATGCATCTTCAAGCATTCATTCATACATAAATCATACAAGACATACACTTACCACATAAGGTAAGTGTATTAACTAATCACATCGAGTATGCGCACAACCCTGAAAACATAACAAGGAATGGGGCTAGAAACTAACCTGGATCCTGTTATGTTCTTCTTTTATTGTTATTCCCTTCCTTAACTGAGATCGGCATACTGTACATTAAATATACGTATCAATATATGTCCTATTCACATTATTCATATTTCATCCAAAATGGCTAAGTCTGGTCTATTCTAATGGTCCTGTTTTAGAATACAATTTACTTAGGATATTTTATCCTTAAACCCTAATGCATTTGAACACAAGGTATTCAATTATTTTAGTATTCTTTCTTTCTTTATTGTATTCAAGTCTATCCATGTATGCTATCATGTGTATAGTATTCGGGTTCATACAATGTAGCTTGAATACATATATAACGTATTCTAGTCACTTGGTGTCTTTGATCTTGCTATTGTACCCAAATCTGTGGTGTAAGCTTACATGCATATTGTGTTTGAAAGTGTATGTATTCGAATCAACATTCATGCATGGGGTGGCCATTGTATTCTTGTAGTAGATGTATGCGAGTTGCCCTTTGTATTCGAGTTTAAGACATGTAATCGGGCCATGTAAATGTAATCGAGTCATCAATGTGATCGAGTCATCAATGTAATCGAGTTCACCAATGTAATCGAGTATAGTATTGTAATCGGGTAAGGCATTGTATTCGAGTTCCTAGTTGTATTCGAGCATCCCCTTGTAATCGAACTTAGCAATGTAATCGACCACATCCATTGTATTCGAAGTTGACATTGTAATCGAACTGGGCATGTAATCGAATACATATATGTATTTGAATGACACCATGTATGCGATCTTGTCATTGTGTGTGAGTTTAATCAAGGTATTCGAACTAGTCCATTGTAATCGAATACCACTATGTATTCGATTGTAACAATGTATTCGATCCTCCCAAAGTATTCGGGCAAGGCCATTGTATTCAAACTTCTATAGTGTAATCGACCTTTTCATTGTAATCGAATACAAGGATGTATTCGAACGAGCTGCACCTTTTATTATTCTCGGATGAACAGTGGCTACGGGTTGGCCCTTAATCCACTATCATTTTCCGTTTTTAACACTTTACCCCTTATTACAACATTATATCCTTCTTAAATGTTCCCATGACCATTTCCGGCTAAGACTTGACCCGTTCACCCATAAAGTTTGGACCTTCAGGCTTAAAACATTCAAAATTAGATCTAGGGTTTCTTTAAATGAGCCGTACATAACCATAAGTTTGTTAAGTCCATTTTTACATCAAGTTTGCTACTTTATGAACTATCTACACTCGATCTACTCTAGGGTTAAGTCTCATGGTCATTCGTTCATAAAAACGTAACCTTTAAGGGTAAAGAACATACCTTTATGTGTTCGTTAGGTCACGGTTAAGTGGATATGCAATACTAATATTGTATCTTGTTCGTTTATCCAAGATTTATAAGAATCCAAGATTGTTTGGCCTCGGATCCTTCTTTTCTTGCTCGCGGTCGTAGGTAGTGTTGGGTGTGTGTGTGTTTTGAGTGTGTAGAGAATAAGATGGAGAGAAATGAGGGTTTTAGGGTTTTAGGGAGGTTTAAGGGAGTATTTATACTCTCTTAAGCCCATGGACCTAAGGCACATCCCAACTTTTATTTCATCTTTCCCCATCCAAGTCCATACTCCTTATTATATTTGATCTTAATTAAATATTAACACACGTTTCACAAATATAACTTTCCTTTATTTATTATTATAAAACTTAGGATGTTACAAGTCTTCCATCCTTAAAGAGGTTTCGTCCCCGAAACCTAATTTTACTTAAACAAATTAGGGTAAATGTGCATCTCATCCTCAGCTTCCAAAGTAGCATCTGATCCCTTGCGATGCTTCCATATCACTTTCACTAAGGGTATAACCTTGAGAAGAAGTTGCTTTTCCTTGCGATTAACAATCTCTATAGGTTCCTCAATGTAGTTCAGCTGTTAATCAACCTCAATATCCATCAATGACACATGATACGTGTCATCAGCTAGACATTTTCTCAGATGAGAAACATGGAAGGTTGGATGAATTCCTTCTAACTCCTCGGTAAATCTAGCTTGTAAGCCACTTCACCCACACGTTCCATAATCTTAAACAGTCCAATGTTCCTCGGACTCAACTTCCCCTCTTCCTAAAACGGATAATTCCTTTCCAAGGCGAGACCTTGAGCATCACATTGTCACCAACGTTAAACTCAATCGGTCGTCGCCACTTATCAGCATACGACTTCTTACGATCTTGAGTATCTTTCATTCTTGCCTTGATATGATCAAACTTTAAAGAGGTTTCTTGAACAACTTCCAAACTTCCAAGCTCTTTCTGACCAATTTCTCCCCAACATACATTGGTTCTACAACGTCTTCCATACAACATTTCAAACGGTGGCATACCAATACTTGAATGGTAGCTGTTGTTGTAGGAGAACTCTGCCAGATGCAGATGATCATCCCAGCTTCCTCTAAAGTCTAAAACACAAGCACGTAGCATATCCTCAAGGGTTTGGAACCTCCTTTCAGACTGTCCATCTGTTTTAGGATTTTACGCTGTACTGATGCTCAATCTTATTCCCATAGCTTCATGGAACTTCTTCCAGAATCTTGAAGTGAAGCGAGCATCTCTATCAGACACAATCGACAGTGGCACTCCATGCTTAGTCACAATCTCTTCATTCCTGGCCACCAGTAGTCTCTTTTCAAATCCCGATACATCTTGGTGGATCCTGGATGAATCGAGTATCTCGACTTGTGAGCTTCATCTAAGATTCGACCTCTGAGATCCACATGGCGTGGAATCCACATACTGTAAAATTTGTCTTAACACCATGAATGTTTTCCATCAGTTCATCTTGTTGTCAAAAAATTCTTTTCTTCTTCATTAGTTTATCATCTGCAAGCACCTCAGACTGTACCTTGATAATTTCTTCAAAGAGATCTGAGTTAACAATCAACTTATATGATTTCACTGTTGCAATGACTTCCTCATTCTTACGTCTTAGCGCGTCAGCGACCACATTAGCCTTTCCAGGGTAGTACTTGATATTGCAGTCGTAGTCTTTTATCAATTCTAACCATCTTCTCTGTCTCATGTTCAGCTCTTTTTGCTCGAAGATATACTTTAAACTTTTATGATATGTGTAAATAGTACACTTGGTACCATACAGATAATGCCTCCATATCTTGAGGGCATGCACTACTGCTGCTAGCTCAAAATCATGTGTTGGATAAGTACTCTCATGAACTTTCAACTGTCTGGACGCATAAGCTATAACATTTCCTCGTTGCATCAACATGCAACCTAACCCACGATGTGAAACATCAGTACAAACAACTAAATCCTCGTCACCATCGGGTAAAGAAAGGATTGGAGCTTGTGTGAGTCTTTTCTCTAATTCGTCAAAAGCTTCCTCTTGAAACTTACCCCAACTAAATACTACCGATTTTCGGGTCATACCAGTCAACGGTGCGGCTATCTTGGAGAAGCCTACGATGAATCTCCTATAGTAGCCAACTAGCCCTAAGAAGCTTCTTATGTTAGTCGGGTTCTGCGGAGTCTTCCATTTCGTTATCGCCTCAATCTTAGCTGGGTCCACGGTAATCCCTTCAGGATTAATCACGTGACCTAGAAATTGCACTTCTCGCAACCAGAAGGCACATTTCGAAAACTTAGCATACAACTTCTCTTCCTTCAGAACCTCTAATACTTCTCTCAGATGCTCAGCATGGTCCGACTCGCTGTTTGAATAAATCAATATATCATCAATGAAAACAATAGTTGACTTATCCAACATCAACCGACACACCCTATTCATCATATCCATAAATGTTGCAGAAGCATTTGTTAAACCGAATGACATCACGAGGAACTCGTACTGTCCATACCGCGCCCGAAACGCTGTCTTAGGGATGTCTGCCTCATTCACTTTCAACTGATGATAGCCTGATCTGAGATCTATTCGGGAGAACCAACTCGAACCTTGCAGTTGGTCAAACAAATCATCAATACGTGGCAACGGATATCTATTCTTTACCGTAAGCTTGTTCAACTCACGATAGTTAATGCACATTCTCATACTTCCATCCTTCTTCTTAACAAATCACACTGATAAGCCCCACGGGGAAACACTTGGTCTTATAAAACCTTTGTAGAGGAGTTCTTGAAGTTGGGACATCAATTACATAATTTCGGACGGTGCTAGACGGTAAGGCGCTTTCGCGACGGGTTGGGCTCCTGGTATTAAATCTATCTGGAATTCTATCTCTCGTTCCGGTGGCAACCCCGGAAGATCCTCAGGGAATACTTATGAGTAGTTTCACATGATAGGAACATCTTTCATTTCCTTCGTCTCGGCCGCAGCGTTGACAACATACACCACGTAGGCACCGCACCCACGTCGTAACAAACCTTCGGCTTTTATCATCGAAATGGCATTAAGCCCTGAACTTTCTTTATCACCATAAACTGTCACCGTACTACCATCCAAAGACTATAACCTTATTATCCTACTCTTACACACTATCTGAGCTTCAAACTCAGATAACCAATCCATTCCCAAAACCACATCAAACCATCCTAAGGTCATAACATACAAAGTAACAGGGAACTCATGTCCCTCTAACTCTATCTTACAGTCCTTAACCATTTTTATTATTTTAACCGAGGTGTCACCAACAGTTTCTACTATAAAAGTTTCAGACACTCGGCAGCATTTCATTTTAGCTAATTCACTAAATGTTGTAGCTACAAAACTCTTATTCGCACCTGAATCAAACAACATAGAAGCGGAAACACCGTTTACTAGAAACGTACCTGTGACAACGTCTGGAATCTGCTTGGCTTGTTCTTGAGTCAACATGTAGGCTCTGGTCTTTGGTCTTTCTTGCTCAGCATCTTTCTTTCCACTTCCTCCAGCTCCTCCTTCGATGCATTCCCTAGCAAAATGACCCGTCTTACCACACTTGTAACATTCAGGCGGAAACACCGTTTACTAGAAACGTACCTGTGACAACGTCTGGAATCTGCTTGGCTTGTTCTTGAGTCAACATGTAGGCTCTGGTCTTTGGTCTTTCTTGCTCAGCATCTTTCTTTCCACTTCCTTCAGCTCCTCCTTCGATGCATTCCCTAGCAAAATGACCCGTCTTACCACACTTGTAACATTCAGGCTTTGCATGGTAATCCTGAGCAAAATGTCCCACCTTCCCACATTCGTAAAATGCATTTGATCCTAACCTGCATTCCTCACCATGGGATTTCCTGTCACACCCTCAAATCCACTAACGGAGTTTTACCGTCAGAGGGTGTGAACTAACATGATCGGAATCATTAGTTACAATCAAACCATAAATAAAGTTTTCAAAACACGAAAACATTTAAGTGTAAAATAAGTGCGGAAGCGTAAAAACCATAAGCTAAGCGTTGCGTCACGCAGGATGACTTAAAACCCGATAACAATAGTTTAAAACAAGTTTGCATAAACAGTAACGTTCAAATTAATGCATGATCCTATACCTCGCACCCGCCTCGGCTACCTGAGAATAACATACTAAAAGTGTCAACACGAGGTTGGTGAGTTCACAAGTTTATATAAAATAAAGCGTTTAGCGTTTTGCGTTTAGCGTTACCAGATAGTGTTAAATCGATTATATATCTATAGGTAGCTAGCCTATAAAGCAAGTATTACTAAGTGTTCGACACGGAAGCTGACTGTTTATCATGTGCCTTGCCACCAGGTCTATCCCGACCATGGTAATGTGTTAGCCAAAATTACACCCACTCGACCTCCAGTCGAGCTTAGCGTTGGGTGGGGTTTGTCAAACCCAGTAGTACTGCTCAACAGTAACTCGCTATTTTCCAATACTAAACGGTTCGATGTGTGAAGGACTTCAATTGTTTCATTTGCCACTTAGCCTTTACAAGTGATATATAATTTCATAACAAAATCTAAAAGCGTTTCGGATTATGTTATCTCCCCCAAGGGAAAAGCGTTTAAAAAGTTTAAAAGGGGAAAGTGAAACTCACTGTTTGCGAAGAATTCCAAAAACAAGTCACCCAAGTGATGCGCGTCACAGAAAAAATCTAGCTAGCGTTCTAAAACAACAAGGAGATTTTCTAAGTGTCGGAACTATTATCGAGTCTCTAGACTCGGCACATAATACCTATGCACAAGATATGTTTCGTGTTTCGTTTGTGAATCGTGTGTGTCTCAACAAGCACATTAGTGATACGTTACGTGTGTGAACAACTATCTACGTGTCAAGTGTTAATGGTGTACATTACTAGCAATTATTCCCCGCAAGGGCAATTTGGTCAAAACATAACAATTATCTAGCAATTAGCACGTTTCATGTATTTTCACAAAGTTAGCAGCTAGTTTCATCAAGACAGAATTCTACTTGAAAGATTACTCTATTCAACAGGTCATAGCATCTAAATTCATTCACCAAAAATCGTCACAAAAGCATACATGAGTTAGGTTTCCGGAACATATTTTATTGTATTTTTATTCTACATAGTTTACTCATAATGATCAAAACATTACAACAAACTCACAGCAGTCAAATTCATGCGCAACAGAATGTTATTTGTTATTACCATTAAATGAAAAATCCAATTAATGCAAGACCAATTGGGTTAGGTTCTTAACTCAACAAGTTAACTTCCAGAAGTGGAACCAACCCATTTGGTCTTGTAGTTCATGAGATATGATATTTACAAAACAACCTAACAGCAGGTCTCACAATTCAGATTTGCACTTCAGTTTTGTAAAATAATAAAAGTTAACTTTTACTCGTCCAAAAATTACAAACTTGGACTTTATTGAAACTAGACTCATCATAGTACCCTGTAGTTAACAACCTCGACCAATTTCCATATTAACATTTAGTTACATTTGTCTAAACATAATTTACAATCTGTCCAGTACCAGTTTTGACCTTTAATCACATTTAAATCGTTTGAGTAACCAAAACACCTCCAAATTAGGCGTGGTTGGACTTTCTGAAAACTAGACTCAGAGTACTACCTTGTAGACTCATAATTAGCTCAGTTTGCTTATATATTCAACAGGTTACATGTCGTTCAAGTTTAACAATTACTGCTGTCAAAACTCAGCAAACACAAACAATCATCTAACATGCATCCTAAGCATATGACATAACCCAAAACATGTAATACACATAATTAATCATAGAAATCAGTAGTAACCCTCTAGGGTTTACAACAATCAATGATTCAAAAATCTTTCACCGTTCAAAATCACATATGATCATCAACATCAATAGCTAACACATAATCAATCATTCTCTAGCAACAATCAATCATAAGAACACTTATTCATAATTTTCGTGACCTAGGGTTTTAGATTAACCCATTCAAGATCAAAATTAAACATGTAAAATACATAGGATAGTTGTTTATACCTTCCTAGCACCTATCTTCAACCAAACTTGAAAGATCTTGTGTGTATGTGTGTAATGTTGACGGCAGCCAAGGGAGGGAGAAGAGAGAGGCCGATCGGTGTGAGGGAGGAAGAAAGAGATTAGGGTTTTGTTATTATTAAATAATAACATGTTACATCTAGGCCCCTCCACTTCTAATTATCACTTTTCTAGCTTAAGTTAACTCGTTTGCCTCTTGAGTTAGCGTTTTATACCATGTTATCACATAACACATAAGTCTAACACATAATTATCACATAATAATTGTTTTGATGTTTTTCGTTTATTCACCAATGGTTTGCGTCAACTCGTTTGCGTTTCGGTGCAATCCCGAAAGACTACACATGCAGTAATTGTCAAGCGTCATTTAAAACCCTAGTTTAAATGTAATGAGATGTGCGTTATAGATCGAGTGATCTTAAGTTTGAATTGACGGAGTTTGAGTTAACTGAGTTAACCTGAAATCGACGAGTGTCACATCATTCCCATGTTAAAGAATTTTCGTCCCGAAAATTTGAGTAAAGTCGCGATGAGTGTCTGAAAAGTAAGAAAAATTTTCAGTTTGTCATATCATCCCCTAGTAGAAAGACATGTCGTCCCGAAATTTAATTCATACCTCCGGTGATTTCTGACGGTTTGCCGGGTTTCGCGCTTTTCGGTGCTTGGTCAACCCTTCAAAAAGGTGAGGATACTTTTTCATCATTTGATCCTCGCGTTCCCATGTGAACTCCGGTCCCCGTCTCGAGTTCCAACGAACCTTAACGATTGGAATCTTGCTGTGCTTGAGTGTTTTGGTTTCCCAATCCAAAACTTCGACTGGTTCTTCAATGAAGCGTAACTGTTCATCAACCTGCAATTCGTCCAAAGGGACTGCTTGGGTTTCGTCGGATAGGCATTTATTCAAATTGGATACATGGAATACATTGTGTACACTGCTGAGTTCCGTTGGTAAGTCCAGTCGGTACGCCACCGGAACAATGCGCTCAGTTATCCGGTAAGGACCAACGTATCGCGGGTTGAGTTTGTTTCGCTTCCCAAAGCGAACCACACCTTTCCAAGGTGAGACTTTGAGTAATTGTAAGTCCCCCCGGGGCGTCGCCGATCGATACGAGATCCGCACGAGGTCTAGGAGTGCGGAATCCTTCTAGACTCGTTTATTGGTGTAAAGATGAAGAACACAAACACGTACACGAACAAATACACGAACAAGTACAAGAACGGGATAATCAAATCTGCAGATTCTTATATAATAATCAAAACACGTTACATACCGTAACCAAACAGAAAACACGACTGACCCGAGGTGAGCTCTACCTCGGGTCGTCTCACACGACTCTCCTTGTCTCTTACTCTCTCTAAACAAACAAACTGCTCAAAACACACACTAATTTCTGGATTCTTAACCTAAACAAGACACACGTATATATATATAAACTTCAGTAGGCGAAGTTGTTCATAACTTCGCCTATGGCGAAGTTGTGATAGCGAAGGCGAAGTTGTCCTAACTTCGCCGTTAGCGAAGTTGTTCTAACTTCGCCTAAGGCGATGTTGTTAACTTCACTTATGGCGTCTCCGCTGGTCTGAATTGCATAGCGACGGTCACAAAATGCACCAACAGTCTCCCCTTTGACCGTTGCTCTCAATTCTAACAAACACAAAAGATCATCTGTTACAAAACATGCACCAACAGACTCCCTCTTAACTGATGATCTTCTGTTTGCTCATCAACCAGCCGTGTCTGAAACTGTCCTGTAGCTTCACAAATCTACCAATCACCCAGCGTCTTCCATATCAGATCTCCCCTTCAGTGTAAGCTTCTCCGACTATAATGATTGAGGTCTTTGAAATGCATGCATCCTCGTGCCAATAGATCATCTCAACCAATCACGTGAGTCCATCTGACTTCACCAACACGTGAAGTTGGGCGTCCTCCACAACTTCACCAACTCGTCGGCATACGATAAGGTTTAATCTTCAACTACTCAACAGCAAGTGATCAATTTTATCACAAAACCACCTTGACAGAATCTAACACATGACCATTAATTAATCCAAAGCATCTTCAATCACTAGGGATAACGATCAAGAACATAAACACTTTAGTTCCCGATTAAATCCAACTTGTTCCAGAATTTTCACTCTAATAAATAAGCATCACGTTTCAGGATCCAATTCTCGAACGCCTTGAAAATAACATAAATAAAATGCTCTGACCGCAATCCAGTATTGACGAAAACCTTCAATTCAATTTGACTTTCTTCAGTTGGTCAACCTCGAACAACAACAATTTCATTGCCCACAAACACCCAAATATGTGTCAATATCCAGTTTCAAACAATATCCCATTCACAACCTCAACTCCATATCCAGAGTTGACACGTATTTGTTCACACGTAAGACCAAGAGATAACAAGTTCACTCGTTGACGGAACAACATATTTGGTCTCACAATAATCGTGTACACCTGGCCATACAGACGAAAACACCAAAATACTCTTTTTTTTTTTTTTTTTTTTTTAACTTCGCCGAGAAGTCAACTTCGCCTAAAGTCAACTTCGCCTGTTCATAACTTCGCCTGGCTATAACTTCGCCTGTTCATAACTTCGCCTGTTCATAACTTCACCTGGCTATAACTTCGCATGTCCATAACTTCGCCAGACCTTATATCTTCGCTGAAACCCTACGAACAGTGACAGCAACTTCGCCTGATGAACAATAACTTCGCCTGCGGCGCTGTTCGGCCAGAAACGCACAGAAACGTGCCAGAAACACCAAAACGCAGATCTCGAACCATAGCATAAGAGCCTAAGGCTCTGATACCACATGTAAGTTCCCTGGACGGATTGCACGAGATATCGCGGTCTACTCAGGTGCGGAATCCCTGCGTAGATCGTTACGAGTATAGAACACAAACACACGAATACACGAAACACGTTATATATTATAACCGAACTCACGTGATGTAAATATCACTGTTACAAAACACACGTTCAACTACACGAACAACCTAGACGAACAACTGATTAACTGATTTTCCAACTCTACGATCAACCTAAACCAAGCCGTAGGCTTGAGTATAAATACACGACAACTTCGCCTGACATGTTCAGGCGAAGTTGTCCATAACTTCGCTTGTTCAACAAGTTCGCTTAGGCGAACTTGATGACAACTTCGCTTTAAACAAAAACATAAATAACAATACAGACACTAGACTATGAACTACTGACATTCATGCACCAACAGAGACAGTATCTTCCTCTCTGACTTGTTGGTGATAGACACCTGAGACTAAATTATCATAATTAATATTTTAATTTTCTGCTATATTGGGTCTTATTTGAGAAGTAGAGGCCCTAGAGGGCTCAGGAAATTCTACTTTATAATCTAAAGGTGAAATATAAAACTTAGTAGATGATGACCTGGCAAGCCTTTGTGATATTGATTTATATTCATTATCTTCAAATTCTATTTCTATATTACATCCAGCTGTTTCTATAAGTTTGTTTAACTTGTGTTTTATTTGTGGTTGTTTTTGTATTGCTCAATTTATGACCCAATATTCTGAGAATGTTATTTCCGTCCATTTAACTGGTCTTCTTATGGAAATATTTGACTTCTCATAATTTGTTTCAATTAGTATTGTTTCGTTATTTTGTTTAATTATTCTTTTGCATCTAGCATTCATAGTTGTTAACTACCTATAGTATTTCCTATAACATATACAAATTATTTCTGAACCCTGGGCATAATTATATCCATGAGTTTTTACATATAAAGTTAAAGCATCATCTATATTTTGATCAGATAAATACAAATGTAGGCCTGGATAAACATCAAAATATACCGGACCATGTGCTCAACTGGTTTCTATAATACCCATTAATGATTGTATCCAATTTAGATTACGAGCATCTCGTAATACTACTAGAAAACTTTCTGGTAAACCATGTAAAGTAAAGGTTTAAAAGCAACTTGAACTAAGCCAACATGAATGAAATTATAATCTTTTTTCTGACTAAATCAGATAGGTTTAAGAGTTTTATTATCATTTCTTCATTGCTAACGGACACAACTTTTTAATTATTTTAATGTAAATTTGACTAAATCTAATGTAATTACGGACATTAGATTTAATTTTAGATTTAATTTTACAAAGTAATAACCGTTAATAAGATTTAATTATTTTACAAAATAATAAACCGTAAGCTAGTTTGTAAGGAATAAAAGATGTCCTAACAACAAATTAACCATACGGACAGAGTTTCCTTGCATACTAACTGCCAGTTTATAATTTTAACTTAGCCAGTAAATTACTTTAACCTTTACTTAATTATTACTTAAGTAATATTAGAACCATTTCTTAAAGGGGTGTTTTATGCCATGATTCAATACTTTATGGGCTTAGCCCATCATGATGTTTATTAACTTAAGATAGAATAAAATAATAAGTTCTTACTTGCACAAGAATGATAAGGAGGATAAAGATACACCAGTGACTCCAAAGCTTGAAGTTTTTATTAATAAGATGAATATTTTACAAGATTGCAGAAAAAAAGGAGATGCTAAGAATTAGCGTGTCCCCAACTAGAAACTAAACCCCCTTTTATAGGGAAAACACACCGAAAAGAAACAAAATACATAAAAGTAAATAGAAAATAAAATATTATATAAAAACTAGAGATTCCTCATGGGAGAAGCATGACCATTTAAAATGGCATCCAAGGTCTGCCTTATGGGGCTTTGTCAGAGATTCCCATTATGAAGATGAATTATTAACTTTTGCAGAGATTATCACTATGAGTAGGGAAAGTATTTTGTCACTTTAAGCCTTTTCTTTTTCTATGTCTGGTTTGCTTTGGGAAGATTCCCCTGATTGATCTATGAATTCTTCTTGGATTTTTTCTAAATATTTATCCAAGTCTACATCTAGGCATGTGATGTCCTCTGGATCTTGGGCTTCTCCTGGTAAATATGAGAATTCATTATAATCTCCTTAACTATTAGACGAAATAGACATAACCTTTGAGGAACTTGCTGCAGAAAAATGTTTATTTTGTTCCTTCTTCATTTCTTTCATATAGGATTTAATAATCTCGGACTTTGAAACTTCTTGCTTGCCTTCTATAAGCCTTTTCGAAATATGTTCGAATGGACTATTGAGCTCTTTTTGTTACTTCTTTGTTAGCTATGTTTTATAATATTCTATTCTTGAAGTAATTGCATTCACCTTGTCCTGGCCTTCAATTTGTTTGGTGGACACATTTATCCGGATCATTTTTGTCCAAAACTTTGTATAACAAGTTCTTTTGAGACATGGGAAATTATCCCTTAGGGTATACCCTGTGGTTGGTTTTCATTTCCAAATCCATGGAATAGAAAATTATATGAAAAAATACATTGAGGTTATTCCCTCAAAGCAAAAATTATTATTTTTTGGTTCTATAAGATTGGGAGAGACTTTAACCCATTCTAGATATAATCCTTTTAATGGTTCGGGAAAAATTTGAACTAAAATGAACCATTTTTGGAACCAACAAGGTATACATTGTTTAAAAATATTATCACTAATCTTTATGAACCATGAATGTTTTCTTTTTAGATTTTCATAAAATAAGCATTTTTCAAATCCTTGGATATGATCCTAGTAATTATATTTATAAACTTGTTTGCCTCCTGTTTCGGGATATATGAATTCCCTTTCCTTTAAGGTGCTTAATCTCCATTTTTGTGGCTATATAATTGCTTTTATAAAAATTTTTCTAAAATTATACATATTTTTCTATCTTTCTCCTGGGTAAAAATGTCTTATTTCTGCTGTTTTCGTAAGCTGCAAAACATTTTCATAGTATTGTCGTGTCTTATAAGAAGATGCTTCATATGAAGCCGGCTCAATATATTTTTGCATAAGAACCCATGGATCATAAAAAAATTCAACATCTTCTTGATTTAAAAGAATTGTTTTCTTTTGCCTCTCTGTTATGAACCAAGAATCTTCTTCATCGTTGTCTTGGGCTACATAGGCATACGCAGGATCTTTTGAAGCTTCTTCTTCTCTTTTAGCCTTTATCATGGCCATGACCATTTCGTATAATGGGTCATTTGGATCAATTTGAATTTCAGTATCATTTGTGTTGTTATGAACGACACTTGAGTTAGAAGCAATATTTGAAGCTATGAGCCTTCTTGTACCCATTTGAGCTAGGACTATGTCCTGCCTATTACTAATACTTATGCCTCGTCCTCTGTTAGGAGAGCCTCTTCTTCTTCCTCGAGGAATCATTCCTGAAAACATAAAATTTATGCCGAAGAGATTATTTTCTCTTTTTCTATTAGGATTTTTATCCTTTCCATAGAATCATGCATTATTTTATAATAAAGTCTTATGGACTTTTCTATAGTGAAATTATCTCGTATACAAGAGATTCTTCGCATTTGGTCTCTTATAATTAGACTATGTAGGTTTATATCATGTGATATATTATTAAATAAGATTTTTAAAGGATCTTTGATTTTGATTTTTCTCCTCCTTTATGTATTCTCTGGAATGAAAATCAGGAAGACTATTATCAGTTCCTTTCTTGTATATAATTTCGAAGTCAAATGAGGCTAGCTGTGATTGCCATCTGGCAAACATTTGTTTAGAAACATTATTTTAAAATCCTTTTTAAACATGAATCTAGCCGCTTGACAGTCAGTTTTATTATAAACTTTTGATTATATAAGTCATCTTAAAATTTTAAACAAATTTTAAAATTGCCAAAATTTCTTTAGCTATATTAGCATAATTTTTTTGGCTGTCAGACCATTATCCTGAATAAAATCTAACAAGATAATCTTGTTTAGTTTAAAGAGAGATTTATTTTAGAATCCCTCCAAAACCTATATCTGAAGCATCTGTCTCTACCACTTTATCCCAACTTGGATTAGCAATGGTTAAGCATGAGTGGCTAGAGACTTTTTGTTTTATTTTTACCACTGATTTTGTATGATTCTCACCCCATGGCTTAGGATTCTTCTTTAATTTATCATATAATATGGACGAATCCTTTGCCAGGTCTTGGTAATATGGAGCAATATAATTCAAACTTCCTAAAAACTTTGTAATTGAGTCTTATCAATAATTTTGTCAGGGAATTTTTTTGAAAATTCTATACTTCTATTTATAGGAATTATTTTTCCTTTTTCAATCATATGTCCTAAAAACCTAACATTTGTTTGAAATAACACCATTTTTTTAGAAATAACAAGTCCATTTTTTATAATAATATAATATTTAAATAAATTTAGATGCTTAAAATGAGTTTCAATATCTTTTGAAAACACCAAAATATCATCTATGTAAACAATTATAAAATTTAAAAAAGGAATGAATATGTCATTCATAATTTTTTGAAATTACGAAGGCGCATTTTTAAGACCAAAAAGCATAACATTCCACTCATATTGACCAAAGGGAACATTAAAAGCTGTTTTGTACCTATCATTTTGATCAATCTGAATTTGCCAATACCCAAATTTTAAATCAAATTTTGAAAATATTAATGAATCATATAAGCTATCAATAAATATTTTTTGTTTGGGATTGGATATCTGATCCACTTTAGAACCTTATTAAGAGGCTTATAATTTATTACTAATTTTGGTACACCTCTTTCCCTTTCAGAATGCTTATTTACATAAAAGGCGGTGCATAACCACGGAGATTTTGAAGGATGTATCAAATCCCTTTTGTTGAAGTGAAGATATTTATTTTTTTCATAAATCTAAATATTCAGAGTTCATTTGACTTGGCATTGCTTTTGTTGGAACGTTACTTTCATGAAAATCCTCTTCATATGGAAGAGAAACTGTATGTTGTTTCCTGTCCCAAAAGGCATTTGGATGATCATTACATATATCATTTGTAAATTCTCTTTAAGAGTTCAATTTTTGATAATAATTTTGTAACATCCTGCTTTTAATAAAATAAATTTCGTTTATTTTATAATGTGTCGTGTATCGATTCAAATAAATAAACTAATAGAAGGTGGGCTTGGACTTTAGAAGATGAAATAAGAAATGAAATGGGCCGTAGGTCCATGGGCTTAAGGGAGTATAAATACCCCTTAAACCATTTTTATCCATCTCTACACCATAGCCTACACCATTAAAAACGCACAAAAACACTATCCTATAACCCGAGTCAAGATCCGAAGGCGAAAACACGAGATTATTGGTGCAAGAACATTATGTCGAACCGAACCTACATCTAAGACCAGATCGTGTTCGTAGTTCGACTCATTTAAGGTACGTTTTAACTAGAAAACGTTCATTTTGGTCCGGATTCATTTAGATAATCCCAGATCTGTATACATATGGTAAAAACGAACTAGACATGATGATTCTTGCTGCAAACCATTAACAATTGATAGGTTAATTGTCAACCTAAAGAACCCGTAACATATAGCCTAAATCGCACCCTATAAACATGGATATTTGGACGAACAAAGGGTTAGGGTTTGTAGGAGCTATAATTTCGAATGCATTGATATCTATATTGTTTTATTTGGTTAAGAAACAGAGGTTTAATGGCAGATCTAAGATATGTTGACCATATGGTGTTCTTAATGATTTTGACTTTGACCTCTGAGTCAAATTCTGGATAATATTGGTGTAATTCGTTAGGAGAAAGTAACGAATTAACTAAACAATTCGTTAAGGCAAGATAACGAATCAGTTCGCCAATTCGTTAAGAATAAGGTAACGAATCAGTTCACCCATTTGTTATGCCCAAATAACAAACTAGACAACGAACCATATAACGAATCAGGTGATTCGTTAGTCGCCAATTTGTTAAGAATAAGGTAACGAATCAGGGCTTGTTCAGATAACGAACTAGAATGACGAATCAGATAATGATCAGATGATGAATCAGTTAACGAACTATATTATGAAAGTAATGAATTAGTTAACGAATTAGGCTTAATTCGTTATGGAGAGTGAGTTAGCGAATTAGAAAATAATTTAAAAGTCTAATGGAAAATGTGTTAAGACAATTAATGAAAATAAATTTTTTCCAAGCTAGGGGCTTTGCCCCTTGGACCCCGCTAGGGGCTGCCGCCCCTAGAACCTCGTCGCCATGGGCGCTTCCCCCGGATCCCCGTTCGTTGTGGGTTATATAAAGATAGAAATGAGATATGAGTAGTAATAGTTAATTGATACATGTAAATATTATACAGTTAGCCGTGCACAGCTCAAGAAAGGGATTACGATTAACGGTAACCGCATTCAGGTAAGCTTCTAGCCTCATTTCCTTGTTATGTTTTCGGGGCCGCGTGCATACTCCATGTGATAGTTAATACACTTACCTTAAATGGTAAGTGTATTCCATGTATAATTTATGTGATAGATATTATGTTATGTATGTGAATGAAAGCTTGTCGGTACGTGAACGATCTTCGGATATTGCACGTATTGACAAGGGAGGTATATATGTGAAAGATGGGTGTGTATGATATATATATATATATATATATATATATATATATATATATATATATATATATATATATATATATATATATATATATAGGGAGAGGATCATGAGAGAACTCCATTTTATGGAGAGAACTAGAGAACTAATAATGAAGTATTTTTAATTTAATTAAAAAAAATATTTTTTGTTTTTTTTTTCTTTCATCCTTCTTATATGTTGTTATTCTTCACCACAAATAAAAATAAAACTAAAAAAAATAAAAAAAATTAACGAGTAATGCATATATGCAATACACCGACTTCTTTTATAATGCATATGTGCAATAGTGTGCATTTTGATATTTGAAATAGTGTTGAATAGCATATATATAGTTGTTTGTACAAAAATTAAAAAAAATCGATATAGTGCATATGTGCATTAGTGTTGTATTACATATATGCGATAGTGTGTTTTGCATACAATTATTAGTGTCGTATTTGCATATTTTCAATAGTGTAAATTGGATAATGCAATTGTGTTGTATTATATGCAATAAAACACTATTGTATATATGCAATAGGCATTAGTGCACATATGCACTACAGTACTACACTGAAAAGTTTTTTTTTTTACGGTCAATATCATCTTATTAGAATGAGGAAAGAAAAAAAATCACAAAATAATTTTTTTTAAAATAGTTAAAAATAAATCTTTACTAGTTCTCTAGTTCTCTCTAGATCCCACCCCTATATATATATATATATATATATATATATATATACAACATACGAATATGTATGAATGAGTAAAGAAAGTATATGTATGTTACGGGTATGTAAAAACAGAATGTACGAAGATGAAGAAGTAAGGGATCAGACCCTAATAATATCTGAGATAGAGAAGAAATGGATCAGACCCTAATAATATCTGAGATAAAGAAGTAAAGAGGGATCAGACCCTACTAATATCTAAAATAGACAAGAAAGGGATCAGACCCTAATAATATCTAAGATAGACAAGGAAAGAGGGATCAGACCCTAATAATATCTGAGATAGAAAAGAACGGTAGACCCTAATAATATCTGAGATAGAATGGGCAGTAAATATAAAGAATGAAAGTAATAAAGTATGAATGTATGTATGAAAGTATGAAATTAAAGTAAATTAGTAAAGTAATTATTATGTATCTTCGGATGCATGATTGAAGGTAAGCGTATATATTGTATGATGTATGATTAACTAGAACTCACTCAGCGTAGCTGACTTTTAGTATGCACGCAGGTTAGTAGAATGAGACAGCTGGCTTGAGCGGGGACACATGACAGAAGAATAAGGGTCTGGCATCTGAAGACCTGTTATGTTTTGTAAGTTATGTTTTGATTTTGAAAGACAAGAAGAACGTTTTAAGACATGTTTATGATATGTAATGTTTTATGAAAGTTTTATATCCCGCGTAAAGTTTTATAACTCTGATATTTAGAACTGTGTTTATAAGTAAATCCAACACCAAATGTAGGGAACCGGTAACGGGGCCTTACAAATTTTGGATTTTTTAGGCTTTCTTCAATTGTATGAATATTTATTTCTTCTTTAAGGAAATTAATTTGGCTAGTCTTTGCTTGTATTAGTATTTCATTTATCATTTTATCAATTGGTTGAGTTATGAACTCAAAGTAAAGGTTTTTCACATTATATGTCGATGTGAACCCTTTTTTATTGACTTCCTTTAATAGAAATATCTTTGATAAGAAAGGAGTTCCAAGTATAAATTCATTAGATATATTTTTAACTAGCAAGAATGAAGAAGCAATACATACATACATACATACATATATATATATATATATATATATATATATATATATATATTTGGAAATGATATTGTGAGAATTTGATGACTTGTAAGAACTCTAAGAAATCAGTATAGACCACACATTTAACTAAATACAAATAGAATATTGTTGGGTTTTAACAAGATTATCAAAGTGATAAAATCCCTATTTTACCAAAAACGCAGCGGATATAAAAGTTTTAAATCTTGTTAATATGATATGTATAAAACCAATTTTAAACATGCAAAACCCAAACCCGGATCCAAATACGAATTACACACTATCAAATACATGCATGTCACTATAAGTCCATGCATGTTACTACTACCTTTCAATATGACAAAACCGGGTGAAAGAGATGATGATTGAAAGGTAAGAACTTGAATATGGAAGCTCCTCAAGCTAGCATACCCCAAGCTTCAACAACACACCACTTCTAGCTCGGATTCGCACTTGAAATTTTCTTCTTCTTTTCTTATGTTGGATGAAAATACCCAAGAGAGGAAGAGAGAAAAGTTTACTTGGAAATTATGTGTGTTATGAAAGAATGAAAGAGAAAGACTTGGTTTTATTTAAAGGCATCTTTCTCTCCATCAATAATAACCATTGCATGTCTCCACTCACCTTGCATGTCTCCACTCAAACATATAATAATATTACATTTGAAAGAGTTATTATCTTTTTCTTTTATAAAACTTTAAACATATATATATATATCCATACATATATACTTTTATAAGTTTATAACTTATAACTTATAAAACCTATTATATGTTAAGAGACATGCTTGGTTATTATTATTCACATATTGTTATTTAACCAACTTAAATAACACTATGTAATGTTCTTTCATAAAACATAAATCATCCATATGATTTGTTTATTACGCAAGTACATTTTATTTAGAAACCCCTTTCCAAATAACTCAAGTGTTAATATTCATTTGTTATGATCACATCATATATGAACGAATATTATCGGTGTTTGTATAGCTTTTTATTGGGTATGACCCGACTTGTATCATAACGTACTAGCCACATCAATTTAATATGTCTCTTGGGCAGACCTAGTCCAACAATCTCCCACTTACACAAGATACATAGAAGATTGATGCAAGTAGCAAATACCGCCTAACTACGGTTTACTACCCCTAATACGTATGACGAAGTGCCATTCAATAACATCATCCCTTTCAAGTCCCATACTTGAAAATGATTTAGGTGAAACTATCATTTATCCTTTTGCCACAAATGTCATGTTAAATCCAGAGACACAGAGTGATCATTCTCTGTTGATTTAACTTGTCAGTCCTTAGACATTTAACTCTCAACGAATAAGAGGGACAAATCCCATATTGACTACATACGTCTCTCACTATCACCTTGTACTATACTTGAGCTTAGCCTTATGTACTGACATATTTCAGAGCAGCGAAGAACTAAGTCAAAGCATAATAGTCGATGAATATCAAGACCCAATATGTATCTCAGGTCGGAGGATACTATGAAGTTCGCCTTTACTCAAATTTATTTATGATCACAAATCCCAAGGATTCCATGCAGTAAAATTGAGAGCGTGTCAGTCCAATATTTATCCCATAAATATCTATGAACCTTGGCAGCAACCCTTTGCTATATTCATACCTCATGAATATCTACCAATCCAAGTTCATAATAGTCTTACTTTCACATTTGTTCCCACAAATATGAACGACTACGGACGTTTAGAATAATTCAAATTATTCACGGATTTAAACATACTAAAATGGAACATAACTCAAGAACATGACCATAACCAAAACCATATGATTGAGTTAAAATAAAATTGTTCCAATATCCAAATACAAATTTTGATCAAATCCAATCACTAGAATATCGAAGTCCTAAGGCGCAAGTATGACTCTCATGCTTCGGACTTTCAAGGAGTTTCGTGAGTGGGTCCGCAATGTTTTGATGAGTGTGAACTTTGCGAATACATATCTTTCCCTTTTCAACTTCATCCCTTATGTAGTTGAATCTCAATTCAATGTGCCTAGTCTTTTGATGTGCGCGGGGTTCCTTGATTTGAGCAATCGCACCCTCGTTGTCACAAAAGATCTCTAGAGGGTCCTGAATGGTACGAACCACTCCTAGATCGGCAATGAACTTTCTAATACATGCAACTTCTTGAGCTGCCAGGGAGGCGGCGATGTATTCAGATTCAGTGGTGGATAAAGCTACCACGTCTTGTTTTGCACTCTTCCATGAGACAGCACCACCATTGAGAACGAAAACGTATCCCAATTGTGATCGAGAATCATATATTAGAAACATATCCTTAGCCCTTCTAAGGTATTTCAATATACTCTTAACAGCCATCCAATGGCTAGTTCCCGGATTTTGTTGGTATCGACTTGTCATGCTCAAGGCGCATGACACATCCGGTCTAGTGTAAATCATGGCATACATGATGGATCCTATAGCAGATGCATATGGGATACCACTCATTTTGTCTTGCTCATCCTTTGAGCTTGGACATTGAGAAGCACTCAACATCGTTCCTCTTTGAATAGGTACCAAACCTTTCTTAGAGTTTTCCATCTTGAACCTTTTCAAGATCTTGTCAATGTATGCACTTTGATTCAAACCTATCAACCGCCTTGATCTATCCCTACAGATTCTTATTCCCAGAATATAGGTGGCTTCACCAGGATCCTTTATGGAAAACAGCTTCCAAGCCAGGCTTTCACACCTTCCAAGGTTGGAATGTCATTTCCAAACAGTAATATGTCATCGACATATAATACCAGAAAGGTTATGATGCTCCCACTAGCTTTCTTATACACACAAGCTTCATCAGCGTTTTTGATGAATCTAAATTTCTTAACTTCATCATCAAAACGGTGATTCCAACTTCTGGATGCTTGTTTCAATCCATAGATTGATTTCTTCAACTTGCATACGTTGTTAGGATGTTGTGGATCGACAAAACCTTCAGGCTGAACCATATAAACATCTTCATTAAGATGCCCATTTAGAAAAGCAGTTTTGACATCCATTTGCCATATCTCATAGTTATAATATGCGGCTATGGCAAACAATATCCTTATAGACTTTAGCATCGCCACGGGCGAGAAAGTTTCATCATAATCAACCCCTTGAGTTTGAGTGAAACCCTTTGCTACAAGTCTAGCTTTATAAGTATCCAAGTTTCCATGCATATCAGTTTTCTTCTTGAAAACCCACTTACTTCCAACCAGCTTGGAATTTAGAGGTGGAGCAACCAAGTCCCATACTTGATTGTCATGCATGGGTTGCATCTCAGCATTCATGGCTTCTAGCCATTTGTCACAATCAGATTGCGACATTGCATCTCGGTATGTGGTGGGTTCATCCGAATCAACCACGTAGCATCCATCCATGAAAAATCCATATCTCTCAGGTGGGGTGCTAACTCTACCAGATTTGCGAATGTTTTGTGTGTTTTGATCAACCATTTGATCATCCTCAACAACCTCTTGTTGATTGCTAGTGTCAACCAAACGTGTATCGGCTTGTAGTTCTCGATCCTCTTTGAGTTCTACAGTTCTATCAGCTCCTTCCATAAGGAACTTTCTTTCCAAGAACTTAGCCTTTCGAGCTATAAACACTTTATGCTCGCTTGGATTGTAGAAATAATATCCCATCGAATCCGTGGGATATCCTACAAATATACACTTAGTGGATCGACATTCAAGTTTGTCAGGGGTTTAGATCTTAACATAAGCCTCACAACCCTATACCTTTAAATATGAAAATTTTGGAGCCTTTCCATGCCATATTTCAAAAGGTGTCCTATCCACTTTCTTGGTTGGTGCCATATTTAAAATACGGGCAGCAAAGATCACAGCGAAACCCCAAAATGATAGAGGTAATGAGCTTCTAGCCATCATGGATCGAACCATGTCCAATAAAGTTCGATTCCTCCTTTCGGACACACCATTATGTTGTGGTGTTCCAGGTGGAGTAAGTTTTGAGACAATCCCACAACTCCTAAGATGTTCTAGAAACGCATCATTGAGGTATTCACCTCCTCTATCAGAACTAGTACTTTGATTGTTTTGTTGAGTTGATTTTGTACTTCATTTTGGAAGACTTTGAACATTTCAAAGGCCTCATTTTTGTGTCTTAACAAGAACACATACCCATAGCGACTATAATCGTCGGTAAAGGTAATGAAGTATCTTTCACCATTTCTTGTCATTGTCCTAAAAGGTCCACATACATCTGAATGTATGATACCTAATAAGTTTTTCGCTCTTTCATTTGTTCCATTAAAGGGTTCTTTGGTCATCTTTCCCAATAAACAAGATTCACATTCATCAAATGAATCAACATTTGATTTCAAAAGACCATTCTTTCGAAGTGTATGAATACGATTCTTGTTTATGTGACCAAGACGACAATGCCAAAGAAAAGTATTACTCAAATCCATTTTGAGTCTTTTGGTGTTAGCTTGGTACAACGAGTTATCAATGTATGAGTCATCATGAATTAATTCATAAATGCCATAAAACGGCATCACTTTAAAATAAAAGACACTATCCATGAAAACATAAATACCATTATCAACAAACTTAAAGTCATAACCAGATTGTCTTAATACAGAAACAGAGATAATATTCCTAGTCAAACTAGGGGAATATAAAATGTTTTTCAAAACAATTTCCAAACCATTTGGAAGCTTTAAAACATAATCTCCTCGGGCTTGGACGTCAACCTTTGCTCCATTGCCCATGAAGAGACTTATATCTCCTTTCTTCACCTCATTTTTTCTTTTGAACCCCTGCAATGAATTGCATATGTGAGTTCCACATCCGGTATCCAATACCCATGTGTTAGAAGAAATAATATTAAGATCAATGTGAATCATGAAAGTTGTACCTGAGGTTTGCCCCGCATCCCTCTTATCTTTCAACTCCTTGAGATAGGTCGGACAGTTTCTCATCCAATGACCTATCTCACCACAACCAAAGCACGGATCCTCAGCGCTAACCTTTAGCTTCTTTGGCTTTGGCTCCGCCTTTGCCTTTCCCTTGAACCCCTTCTTGACTTGCCCCTTACCAACGGCAACCTTTGCTTTTGGTTCCGGGTGATGCCTTTTCTTTGAGCCACCCTCATTGATCGCAAGAACGGGTAAAACCTTTTTACCCATGCCGGCCTCGGCTGTCTTAAGCATTGCGTGAAGCTCACCAATGCTTTTGTCCCATCCATTCATGTTGTAGTTCATGACGAATGTCTCAAACCTTTTAGTTAAGCCATTTAGGATTAAATCCGTGGCTAACTCTTTTGAGATGGGATAGTTAAGCCGTTCAAGCCGATCAATGTGGCTCTTCATCTTAAGTACATAAGATGAAACAGATTGGGTTTCTTCCATATGACATGCATGAAGCGCTTGAACCGTTTCGAATCGCTCAACCCGAGCTTGAGTAAGGAACATTTTCTTAAGTTGAGTTATCATGTCATACGCCCCGTGATTCTCAAAATCCTTTTGGATCTCGGGAATCATTGCTCCCAACATGAGGCAAGAAACTTGCACCGAATCCTAGGTGTATTTTAACCAATCCGCATGGGCTCGACCCAACGACGCTGTCGCATGTTCAGCTCCTTCTGATCGTAGATATGTTGGAGACTCTTGTGGTCGGTGTAAATGGTAAATTTGGTACCGTACAAGTAATGCCTCCATATCTTAAGGGCAAACACCACAGCTCCGAGTACCAAATTATGGGTCGTGTAGTTCTTCTCGTGAACCCGTAGTTGTCGAGAGGCATAAGCTATAACCTTCTCGAGTTGCATCAGCACACAACCGAGACCTTGTATCGATGCGTCACAGTGTACCTCAAAATTCTCCGTTCCCTCGGGTAGGGCTAGAATAGGGGCGCTACAGAGTTTGGTTTTCAACAGTTGAAAAGCAGATTCTTGCGCGTCACCCCAATTGTACTTAGTACCTTTGTGAGTCAAAGCGGTGAGGGGTTGAGCAATCTTTGAAAATCCCTCAATGAAACGCCGGTAGTAGCCGGCCAGTCCTAGGAATTGCCACACCTCAGTCGGAGTCTTAGGCGCTTCCCAGTTTTTGATGGCCTCTACCTTACCGGGATCGACATGGATACCATTCTCGTTGATTACATGTCCTAAAAAGTGAACCTCGCGAAGCCAAAACTCACATTTCGAGAGTTTTGCGTACAGTTGTTCCTTCTTCAATAATTCCAGAATTACCCTTAAGTGTTCCTCATGGTCTGCCTTATCCTTGGAGTAGACGAGGATATCATCAATAAACACAATCACAAACTTGTCGAGGTACGCCTTGCATACTCGATTCATGAGATCCATAAATACGGGTTTTGTTAGACCAAAAGGCATAACCGAAAACTCAAAGTGACCATACCGTGTTCTGAAAGCCGTCTTTGAAATATCTTCCTCGCGCACTCTAAGCTGATGGTAACCGGATCGCAGATCGATCTTCGAGTAATAACTCAATCCTTGAAGCTGGTCAAACAGATCATCAATTCGGGGTAAAGGATAACGGTTCTTGACCGTCACCTTGTTCAACTCCTGGTAGTCGATACACATTCGGAAAGTCCCGTCCTTCTTTCTGACAAATAAGACAGGGGCTCCCCATGGCGATGAGCTAGGTCGGATAAAACCCTTATCCAACAAATCTTGCAACCGAGTGGACAGTTCCTGAAGCTCCGCCGGTGCGAGCCGATACGGGGCTCGTGCTATGGGTGCTGCACCGGGTGTCAACTCGATTTGGAATTCGACTTGACGAATAGGAGGGAGTCCAGGCAAATCCTCAGGGAAAACTTCCGGAAAATCTCGCACAATCGGTATATCTTCAATTCGCTTCTCCTCCGCGGGTTTCTCAACAATATGCGCCAAAATTGCCTGATGACCCTTTCGTAGATACTTCTGCGCCTTCATGAGGGTAATGACGCTGGTGGTCAAGCCGCTTCTCTCGCCCCGGATCGAAACGATCTCGCCGAAAGGGGTAGTAATGTGGACTATCTTGTCGTGACATATAATCTCCGCTCGGTTCTCGGATAACCAGTCCATGCCGACCACGACATCGAAACTACTAAGCGTAAAAGGAATAAGGTCGATATCAAAGACATGACCTGACAGTTTTAACTTACATCCCACAAGTACATGAGTCGTTACTATAGTCTTACCGTTAGCTAATTCAACAGGAAACTTAGCATCTAACGGGATTGGGGTTAAGTCTAAGAGTTGGCTAAAGGCTTTTGTCACACCCGGCCCTGAGCGGCGGAAACAGCCGGGCGCGCGCGCGAGTGGGGATTGATAATTAAGCACGGGCCATTGCAAACATTCAAAGTAAGATTTTCATTGCGCATGAAATGTTTAATACAAATACATTACATTGTTTAAAAATTACATAAAAACATCCAAGTATAAAAACTGTTGAAGATTTCCACGCCATATCCCCTTGCGCGGCGGGAACAACCACGCGCATCGAAGGGATAGAACTAAAATCTTCCAAAAAGCTAGTTTTAGATGTTCAGCGTGAGGTGCTCTAAGTGTGACTCCATGCGCTACCTAGTTATCTCCTGAAAGACACGTAAAACATTTGAATCAGTATAAACTGAGTGAGTTCACAAGTTTTAGTAACTTGATAAATCGCATTGCATCATAGTCTTGATAAAAAATCATATTGAAACACATTTCTGATTTCATGTCTAAACATATGCTTGATAATCCGTATGAAAACATAGAGCTGACAACATATTTCTGATAGATCCGTTCCGCGGGTTACGCGGCGAACGTTTCTGGAAAACGTGCTCGTCCATGCAAAGTGGCGCTGCCACTACGAGCTAAATAATGTAATGCCGTCCCGCGGGTTACGCGTGGACATTTCTGAAAAACCGTGCTCGTCTATGCAAAGAGGCGCTGCCCCTACGAGCTAATCAATAATTCCGTCCCGCGGGTTACGCGCGGACGTTGTGCCGGAAAACAAAGCGCTCGTCCATGCAAAGAGGCGCGACCCCTACGAGCGGGCTCAATCCCATAGTACTGCCCCATTCTAGGCACTCGTCCATGCAAAGAGGTGCGACCCCTACGAGTGGGTGGATCAAACCAGCAGTCCCTACCCTTAGAGTTCCAATGGTAAAGTGATCACTTACTTGTATCGCACTCTCATCGAAAACCGTAGATAACCGTTTGCATTGCTCGTAAATATACCATAATGAAACATTATTTAAACACATAATTGCTTGCATTGCTTGTAAGAGTATCATGATAAAGCATAATTTAAGTACGTGTCCCTCGCCCCGAAAACAGTTTAAAAATAGTGAAAACAGTGAAAATAGGGGCTGTGAGACTCACCTGTGGTTCTTGTTAAGGGATTAATCGAGATTCGGGTTTTCTTGGTGTTGGCCTTTGAATTGAAGGTCTAGAATACGATTAAATAACAAGAAGTATATAAGAAATAGGAGAATATAAGGGTTGGAAAGTAGATCTAAAGGTTATAATCTCGGCTTACCTAGTAACAGGAACGGAATTTGAAAATCAAACGGATGCTTGGGCGATGATTAGTGCAATTTGTAGTTTTAAGAGAGAAGTTTGAAGTGTGTTTTGGGTGATAGTTTAGGTTACATATTTATAGGCAAACTCAAGGGAACACAATCCCTTGCTTTAGGGGATTGTAATCTTTTCATATCTAGGTGTAATGATGATAAAGTATGGAAATTATTATTATTTATTTAAAAGTGGAGGAGTGGATAAAAGATTTTGGTTGGATTTGGATAGGACATGCAGGTCTGTGGTTGGTGAGAGTAGGGTGGCTGACAGTTGACTTTTCATGCTACAGTATGCTTTTTCAGGTGCTTTTGTCAGTGTACAGTTAAAAAGTAGAAATTTCTGAACACGCAACTGTTTCCTTTTGGGCGGGAATAATCTCCTTACATCTGGAGAATAGACTGTGTTCTGCGCGTATAACTTTGTGCGCATAGCTTTCTGCGTGAAGGACATTTCTTTGCTGCGGGTAGGTGCGTAACCTTCTCGCAGTTAGGGACATTGAGTTTCATTTGTAGATTCTCCAGGTGGTCTTGGTATTTCAACATAGTGATCAGTTATGTTGAAGTCAATTCCATCTTGGAGCTTCAGACAAACTAACTCTCAATGTTCCCGCCATGCGGGGAGGTTAGTTCCCCTTCCGCACGCGCATAAACGATTTGGGATGCACCCGCCTTAGCATCATGCGGGACGGTCAACCCATTAGACTAAAGTTTATGGAAACATAAAAACAAAACACTCGCGCATGGCGCATATAACATATGCCCACGCTGGTTCTTAACATAACGCGCTCGCGCAGGGCGCACATAACATGCCCGCGCTGACTAACATAGCGCGCTCGCGCAGGGCGCACATAACATGCCCGCGCTGATTCTAATTTAGCGCGCATAATATTCACAATCACCTAATTATTAGGTTGATTACTTAGTTTATAGGATTGGGAAATTACCGGGTGTCACATTTTCCCCCTGTTAAGAGAATTTCGTCCCGAAATTTAGGAGACGTCGCTGGCAGAAGCCATGTTCTGAAAGAGGTGTGGTATTTCTTGCGTATTTGATCTTCTCTTTCCCAAGTGAATTCAGGCCCACGCCTTGAGTTCCATTGAACCTTTATTAACTTGATTCTGCTTCTGCGTAACTTTTGTTCTTTCCAATAGGTTACTGCTATGGGTTCATCTACGAAGTGCAGTTGTTTGTCGATGTGAATCTCGTCCAACGGCAAAATCAACGTTTCGTCAGATAAGCACTTTTTGAGGTTGGACACATGGAACGTATCATGAACTCCACTGAGTTCGGCGGGTAGACAGAGTTTATAAGCAACCGGACCGATCCTTTCCAGGATCTCAAACGGTCCAATGTAGCGCGGATTTAACTTTCCTAGCTTGCCGAAACGGGGGACTCCTTTCCATGGAGAGACTTTCAAAAGTACTTTATCCCCTACTTGAAACTCCAACGGTTTCCTTCGCACATCTGCGTAGCTCTTCTGTCTGTCGCGCGCTGTCTTAAGGCGATCCCGTATCTGAAAAATCTTGTCTGTTGTTTCTTGGATCAATTCTGGACCAGTCATTTGCTTGTCACCCACTTCAGCCCAGCACAGTGGGGATCTACACTTGCGCCCATACAAAGCTTCAAACGGCGCAGCCTTGAGGCTTGTGTGATAACTGTTGTTGTAAGAAAATTCAACCAATGGGAGATGAGTATCCCAGCTACCTCCGAAATCGATTGCGCACGCGCGCAGCATATCTTCCAATGTCTGGATTGTTCGCTCGCTTTGCCCATCCGTTTGGGGATGATAAGCCGTACTTATGTCCAGACGAGTACCTAAAGCCCCTTGTAACGATCTCCAAAATCTTGAGGTGAACCGACTATCTCTATCAGAAATGATGGACACCGGGACTCCATGTTTTGAAACTACTTCTCGAATATACAATCGGGCTAACTTTTCCATCTTATCGGTTTCCTTGATCGGCAGGAAGTGCGCTGATTTAGTTAGCCGATCTACAATAACCCAGATTGTGTCGTAACCCCCAGGTGTCCTTGGCAGTTTGGTGATGAAGTCCATAGAGATTTGTTCCCACTTCCACATGGGAATTTCTGGCTGCTGAAGTAACCCCGACGGCTTCTGGTATTCAGCCTTTACCTTCGAACACGTCAGGCATTTACTGACATACGTCGCGATGGCGCCTTTAAGATTGGGCCACCAATACAGCGCTTTAACATCTTGGTACATCTTGTCTGCGCCAGGATGTACGGAATACCGCGTCTTGTGAGCTTCGTTTAATACTTGCTCGCGCAATCCTCCCTTGAGAGGGACCCATATGCGGTTAGCGAAATATAGATTGCCGTTCTCTTTAAGTTCCAAACTCTTAATCATACCCCCAAGGGATTCGTTTTTAACAAACTCGGGTTTCAAGGCTTCTTGTTGAGCGTCTCGGATGCGGTTAGAGAGATCTGCGCGAATGGTCAACCTTAGAGCCTTGACTCGTAGCGTTTTTATTCGCTCCTTCCTACTTAGCGCGTCTGCTACCACATTCGCCTTTCCAGGGTGGTACTTAATTTCACAATCATAATCATTCAACAACTCCACCCATCTTCGTTGCCTCATGTTTAAATCCTTTTGATCAAATATATGCTGAAGGCTCTTGTGATCCGTAAAGATTATACACTTTGTACCATAGAGGTAATGGCGCCAAATCTTTAGCGCGAAGACAACCGCTCCAAGTTCCAGATCATGCGTTGTGTAGTTCTTTTCGTTGGTCTTGAGTTGGCGCGAGGCATACGCTATGACTTTGTCTCGCTGCATAAGGACACATCCGAGTCCCTGATGTGAAGCGTCGCAGTAAACGACGATGTCATCCGTCCCCTCAGGCAGAGACAAAATTGGCGCCCTACATAACTTCTGTTTCAACATTTGAAACGCCGCTTCCTGATTTTCGCCCCAAACAAACTTCTTGTCTTTCTGAGTTAGCGCGGTCAGAGGTAGAGCTATCTTGGAGAAGTTCTCAATGAAGCGTCGATAGTAGCCTGCTAGTGTTGGGGTTTTTGGCGCTTCCCAGTTTTCGATGGCCTTGACTTTGGAAGGATCCACGTGTATTCCTTTCTCGTTTACAACGTGACCGAGAAAGTGAACTTCTCTAAGCCAAAACTCACACTTGGAAAACTTCGCATACAACTTTTCTTTCTTCAACAATTCCAAAATCAATCTCAGGTGTTGCTCATGCTCGGCCTTGGTCCGAGAGTAAATCAGAATATCATCTATAAACACAATCACAAACTTGTCCAAGTATGGTTTGCACACGCGGTTCATCAGATCCATGAATACAGCCGGCGCATTAGTTAGCCCGAAAGGCATCACTAAGAACTCATAATGGCCGTATCTAGTTCAGAAGGCTGTTTTCGGCACATCTTCCTCATGGACTCTAAGTTGGTGGTATCCTGAACGTAGATCTATCTTCGAATAATAACTGGATCCCTGCAACTGGTCAAATAAGTCGTCAATCCTCGGTAAGGGGTACCGATTCTTGACTGTCAGCTTGTTCAGCTCCCTGTAATCAATACACATCCGGAAGGAACCATCCTTCTTCTTAACAAACAGTACTGGAGCTCCCCAAGGTGAGAAGCTTGGGCGTATGAAACCCTTATCCAATAGTTCCTGTAGCTGATTGGATAGCTCTTGCATCTCAGATGGAGCTAGTCGATAAGGCGCTCGAGCTACTGGCGCAGCTCCTGGGATTAAATCAATACGAAACTCGACTTGTGGCGGCGGCGGTAATCCGGGCAAATCTTCAGGAAAAACTTCTGGAAATTCGCGCACTACTGGTAAGTCTTCAATTCTTCGCTCATCTTCTTTCTTCTCTACTACATGCGCCAGGAAGGCGTAGCACCCTTTCCTTAGGCACTTGCGCGCCTTTAGGCACGAAATCAGTTTCGTCGCAACTCCCCTTCTTTCCCCTTGAATCACCAAGATTTCTCCGTTCAACAGTGGGATCCGAACCTGCTTCTCATGGCAAATAACCTCCGCGTGGTTCTCGACTAACCAATCCATACCTACCACAATGTCAAAACTTCCCAAGTCTATTGGCAACAAGTTAATATTGACCCCGTGACCTCCATGACTATAACACATTGTTCAGTTCTTTCATTCGCGCATAACTGCCTACCATTGGCTAGTTCTATAGTATAAGGTGTGTCTAGCCTACTGGTTACTAAGTCTAGGGAGTCTTTAAACTCAGCGGATATAAAACTTAGGTCAGCTCCAGTATCAAATAAGACAGATGCAAAATGGCCGTTAAGCAAAAACGTACCGGTTACCACATTCGGCTCTTCTTTAGCTTCGCCTGCGCCGATCACAAAAGCTCTCCCGCGAGCTTGGTTTCCCTTTTGCGGGCAATCCCGACTAAAATGCCCTGGCTTCCCGCATGCGTAGCAGTTGTCGCTCGCTCCAGCTTCTCTGATACGGCAATTCATCGCCTTGTGCCCTGGTCTGCCACATTTGGCGCATTCGATTCTTGCGCATTCACCCTCGTGGTGATACTTGCATTTGTTGCACCATGGGCGAGGCCCGCTGTATCCTTTCCTTGATGGTTCCGCGGCTTGGATCGCGTAAACCCTTGCGCTCTCCTGCTTCTTGAACGGTGGCTGCTTGGAGTCGGACCCTCGGTGGTGAGAGTTCCATTTCCTCTTGGAGTCAGAAGTTCGCTGCTCGTTTCCGCGCGTAGTCAACATACCCGCACGGACCGTATCCCTTGTAAGGGTGGTGGCCCGCGCTACCGCCTCATCAAAGGTTGGAGGCGCTGCGGCGTTGAGCGGAACCCTAACAACAGGAGGTAACCCAAAAATAT
>NW_027500733.1:0-68087 GCF_021521415.1 Bidens hawaiensis | reverse complement strand
TAACATCATAAAACAAAAATTCCAGAAAATTATAAGGAAGCTTACCCCTACACAAGCAATAATTGCTACATCGATACTAATTTTAGCATCATCTAGCCCAATGTTCTTCCTTGAAGCCTTATTGCTATTGGACCCAATGTTCTTTGAAGCCTTACCGCTGGCTTCTTAATTGGTTGACATGATAAAACTAATACACTGTTCACAAGACATGAAAGAAAAAAACATAAATGTCGTTGAAATATGCAATGGCATACAAAATGATCTATGATTCAAACTTTCTTAGATTTAAACTCAGTGACAAACTTAATTCTATATATATATATATATCATTCAAGTTGAATATTATAGAAATCTAAGAAATCTAAGCTGTAAATCATAACAGAAACACATGATTAACCTCATTTTTGAATATGTTTCTAAGAATTAAACTTAAATATATATCATCCAAGTTCAAAATTATAGATATTATAACATAAACACAAAATTAACTCAAGTTTTGAATCTGTTTCTTAGATATAAACTAATGACAAACTGAATTCAATAACAATCAAATCCAAACGTCAATAGTATGAAATCAGTTAGTGTAACGAAATAACAATCAAATCAAAATCTATACACATATTGAGTTCATTTGCATGCAAAATTAATCAAATCTGGATGTAAATCAAAACAATAACACTTAGAGTGAAATTCAACACAATCATAGTTGAATTTAATCATTAGAAAATTCAAAAAAAAATTATAAACTGAATTCAAACATGAGTTAAACAAATTAAAGATCTATAAAACGAACGTTTAATCATTTAGATGTGAATTAAACAATAAATTGAGATTAGAAAGAACAAACATGCAACCACTTGGGCTAGCTCAAGTGACCAGCCAAATGATGGGTAAGAGCTTAATGCCGGTTGGCCTCTCAAGTTCGAATCTTGATGGCGACATGAGTTTTTTATTAGAGTGTCCCTTCCCAGAGAGCTTGCTCTTGTGGGCGGACAACTCCTGTCAAGTGGCAGGGGGCTCGAAATTTTCTCGTGGAACGCCTAGCCAAACTCGGATGCCAAGCGTGAGCCCGGTTAAGACAACATAGTCTTGGCCCGAGTAGGACGGTTGGGGCTCTCTCCGAGAGCTGTGGCTGAATTTTCAACCACTATGAAAGCCACAGTTCAAAAAAAGAAAGAACGAACATGCAACTGTAATGGAGGATTATAGCTTGAGAACAGAGAGCAAAAGAGCGGGAAATTCTGTTGTAACTGCCGAGTGGGGGGTGCGAGTGTTATGATAATAATCAGCTTAAATTTAAAATATAAGAGGAAATAGAAAATATCAAACATTTTGTTAATAGGTTTTAGATAAAATAAAATAAAATAGTTCAACATTATGTTAAAAAAAATAACTGACATTATAATTATTAAATTAAAAGAAAAAACAAATCATATTCAACACGTTTATTGAAACGAAATATACATTTAAAAAAAATAAAGTATAATTAATTAAATAAGAAATGCTGAAAGAATTTAAATTAGAACCAAAATCAAAAATAGAAAAATACACACAATCTCAAAAAAAAAAGATCAAAAACCAAGTATCAACACCAAGTTAAAGTATCAAACACATACATAAATAAAAAAAGAACAAAAAAGAAGAAGGTTATATGCACTGATCCATCGGCACCCAACCGTTCATCACAAACCAAGTATCGACACATGGTGGACCAGATTCGAGACGTCGGTGTAGATGGCATATAGGGGCAAAGGGCTGTGGTGAATGTTATTGTAGAAAGAATAGATGAAAGGAAAGAGTCGAACGACACAACAACATGTAGGGTTTGTCATTGTGATTGGAGAGTCTTTTATAAGATTAGAGTCTCACTTGGGTTTTTTGGGCTTTGGTGGGCCCACATATTTTTATAATAACTAATAATTTTTCTATTTCATATTTTGTAGATTATAGTCTCGAATATCCCTTTGTATCATATATTTTCTGTGTGCGTCCTTCTACATATCTTTTAGTCAAAGATTTTTCATTGCAAATCTTGTGACTTCTTGATTTCTATCAACTTGGGAGTGCCCTTCTACATATATTTTCTGTTTTTAACCTAACCAAAATACTATTTCTTTTAATGTCATGTTGTAACCAGTTCTCACCCGTAATACACTTATGCCGTCCAACACGAATCATTATAATGACCCTTTCATGTTGCAAGCTTTGAGAATATATAAGTAGCAATTTCGACCCATATGCATATACTATAAATAGGTCAAACGGTCAAATGAATATTATTACTATAGATTCTTTGAGTTTATGAGCAAAGCGGTGACATTAGTGCAACATCTAAGTTTATGTTTTTTTTTTTTTGATATTATTCTTTTATTGATATTTTTGTTCTAGTTTCATTGCTTCAACATCCGCTACCGATAACATTTAGGTTATACCAACTAGGATTTTACATAACCTTTGTTTTAGCTCCGCTGCCGTAACAAACGAAACTGAAACCCAGCTCATCACCGCAATGCCCGAAACCAACAACACTATTGTTTTATCGAGTCACCGCAGTGCCTGGTACCGACAAAGCTCAGTTTTTAACAAACATGTTGTTTTAGTCCCGGTACCGTAAAAAACGTAATCAAAATCGATAAATTACCTTTGTGCTCAAAACTGAGCCAAAGTAGAATCTTTAGACAGATAATACTCACCTACAAACCTGAAAACCAAAAGAATGTGCTAAAATATAAATCATAAACTAACTTTCAAGTAATATAAAGTCATAAAATACATGAATCCTTTGTAATTCAGTTTAAAGAAAACATTATGTTATCCTTGTTTTTGGAGGGGGAGGGGGTGCAAAAGCAAAACGGCTTCCTGGTCCTTGTAACACCTCTATGAATAGCTTCAGGTCTTCATGATGAATAGCATGGTGGATATCCCATATGGCACCAACCTAGGAGTTCAAAAAAAGTGACATTACATTAAAAGTTAAACGAAAAACGAAACAAATGAACATACCGTGGAAGTATCCTTAGTCGGCCAAATAGTATGGGGATAAAACTTCTAATTTACATCCTTTTCACAAGTCTTGAAAGTTGAAATGCCAAATAATTAACGACCTTCTTATGAAGCAAAAAAAAAAGAATTATTAAAACAGTTAAATAAAATATTCTATAAAACAGTTCAAAAGAATTTACCTTAAAGTTAGCGATTTTGGTAGACCTTTTGATATTAAATGGGTGATAATGATATGCTAAATCAAAATACAATCCACTATCAACATTAGGCTAAATCAAAATACGACGAGTTAACTACATATAGACTACTCGTATACATATAGACTACTCGTATGCGTAATGTAAACCACGTAAACTTATCAGGACGAGTTAATTAATAATAAAATACTCGTATCGGGAATGTAAACAAGGTAAACTAGTCATGACGAGTTAACGACATATACACTACTCGTATGCGTAATGTTTACCAAGCAAACTTATCGAGACGAGTTAATTACTAATAAAATAATCGTATGGTGAATGTAAACTAGTCGTTGACCAAGATCTACTCGTAACGACTAGTTGACCTATCAAACTAACCATTCCGGTTTTGTAAAACTAACCGGTCCGATGTATTTGGTAAACAAACGCATCATCGTGGTTAGTTTGACAAACTACTCGTGACTCATAAAGTTTTAAAATCTACTCGTCGCGACTAAAGGATTTCTTATTTACTCGTGGGCGTTGATTACGAGGCTTTAAATTTATTTAACCACTACAAGTAGATAATTAGTTAAACGGGTCGTTACAGTTAGTTTATGGACACGTGACAAGTTCTAATTGGTTATACAAACTACTCGTGTGTAATCATAAACTATTCATCACGACTAATTATAATACCTATTTTAGGAATTTATTGGAAACAACACCTGAAACCTGAAAAACATATTCATAAATCTTATTTTGGGAATTTTCCCTTTATAAATTCATAAAGCATCTAAGATGTTGTATTCTTTTAAACTACCTTATAAAACTATATCAGAGGATCAATGGAAGTTCTTAGTATATGTTGGTAGAACTAAAATTAAGTTAATTAACTTGATATATAAGAGTATATGTTGGTAGAACTAAAATTAAGTTAATTAACTTGATCTATAAGCTTTCAGCTTCAGAATCTAAAATAAATGAAATCGATATGACTTGGTTTGATAAACAAGTAATTTAAAATATAAGTTCACTTTTTAGATCGATAATTGTAAAGACATAATAACAACTATATACATTTGGGATAAATTGTGTCATGGGCTACCATAAAGTGACATAATTTGAATTAAATAAATACTAAAAACCGTCTAGTGATATATATATATATATATATATATGGTGTTTGTCTTTTAAAAAATGAGGTGACGAACTTAAATCATTACAAGTTCAAGGTTGTGGGGATTTTAGTTTTAAAATAATTTGTTGTTCAAAAATATATATACCAAAAAAATCAATTAAAATATAGCAATTAGCATTTCGGTAGGGTTGTCAAATTATAACACGAACCTGTTAACACGACACGACACGACACGTGTTTTAACAGGTTTGGGTTTGAGTTTAACAGGTTTCGTGTCTTAAACAGGTCGACCTGTTTAAGACATGTTTAAATTCGTGTCCTAACAGGTTAAACACCTGTTAACCTATTAGTAACCTGTGTAGATTTTTATTTTAAAAAAATAAATAAAGATACATTCCTAAAGTCTTAACCTAAAGTCATACTTACAAACGACATTTCACTAATGCCCGTCTGAACCCGATATTAAATTTTTTATGGATGTTGTGACTTGCTTTTATGTTTTTTCGTTTCAAGTATGTTATGGATTTGTCGGCCTTTGTGTCAAGGATGTTATAGATTTATGGTTTTTGTTTTAAATACATTATGGATTATCTATTAGTTAAGACTTTTATGCTCATTTTGAAAATTTTGGTTTCTTTACACGTGTATTATTCGTTGTGTCTTTAAACAGGTCTCTTAACAGGTTAACCTGTTACTAAAGAGGTTCGTGTTCGTGTTTGGAAAAAAATGACACGATTAGTTATCGTGTTGTGTTCGTGTTTAACGCAACATGTCATCGTGTTTTATCGTGCCGTGTCTTATCGTGTCGTGTCCGACATGTTATGACAGCCCTACATTTCGGGATATTTACTGATATATTAGAATGAAGTGAAGGAAACAAATGAAAGCAATCAAATACAAACAAATATTGACGCCTAGGCCGACGATTATTTCGAAAAGGAACATCGATAATTAAGTAAAGTTGATCACAAAGCTTCTTGATTGTGTTTTAAAAACAATCTTATATTTTGTGCCAATCCAATCTCAGCAGTCACTATTAAATGACTGTCGAAAAAAGCATGCCATGGAAACATGCTTGTCCTTGTTTATTTCGCAGAAAAAAGCATGTCATTGAAACATGCTTGTCCTTGTTAATTTGGCAGAAAAAAAACATGCCATGGAAACATGCTTGTCCTTGTTTATTTCGTAGAAAAAAGCATGTCATTGAAACATGCTTGTCCTTGTTAATTTGTCAGAAAAAAGCATGCCATGGAAACATGCTTGTCCTTGTTTATTTGGCAGGCATGCAAAAGAAGGTGTAAAATCCTACAAAGGTTTTAAGTTATAGGCATATGTAGAAAACTAGTAAACATAGATACATAGTTCACTACAAATAGGTCTGTGACGGCCAAAATGTTCACAAATGGGTCGATAAAAACCTTTGCGATGGATTTTGGTAGTCATAAGGGGTTCGTTGCTAATATGATTTTCGAGGAAATCATTTACTACAAATTGAAACAACTAAAACGTTTGTTCATAGTTTGCACCGAAAATTTTGATACTTTTAAGAACTTCCCTATGAGATATTATTTAAATACTTTATTTAGGGCTTATGATCCCTTTTTAAGAAAATATATCACCTGGTCATCTTGACCAATGAGTTTAACAAAATAATCTTGATTTTTAAACAATTTCTAAATCAACGGGTGTTTGAAAAATCCCTCATGATGCAACATATTTACTTTACTCGAAAAGGCTAAGGTTAGGGTTGTTCACGAGCCGAACCGAATCGAGCGAAGGCTTGCTCGTTGCTTGGCTCGTTTACAACCGAACCGAACAACTGAAATTCAAACCGAGCAAAAACCGAAACGAGCCAAAATCGAATCGAGCATTTTTCGATCGAACATCGAGCGATTTCGAGCATTATTTATTTCTTTTTCACTTTAAAATTTTCAATAAGAAACAAATTTGAATGTCGTAAATTATATATTTTATAAATAAATTAGTAGTTTTTAAACAAACGTGTAATAGATTGTAATTTTTTATTAAACATAAGTTTGAAGTGAGATAAAATGATCATGTAAACAAAATCTAGTATTCTAAAAACTTGAAACGAACAAATAAAACTATAAAATTGATGAAAATGGAAAAATTTTAAGGGGTTAAAAAATTGTAAGCTTATATTTATGTGTTTTGTCAATATATTTATATATTTGTTCATATATAATTATATATAAAATAAATTAAAATTATTCGAGCCGAACCGAACCGAGCAGACATTTGCTCGTTGCTTGGCTCATTTGCAAACCGAACCAAGCAGATCGACTCGTTTACAATCGAGCGAAAAAATGAGCGGGCATTTTCCAAGCAATTTACGAGCGAGCGACGAGCGATTTGGACGGCCCTAGCTAAGACTAACAACAAGTTGGTAAAAGTGAATACACCTTATCTTTTACCCTTATTTTACTCTTTTAATAAACGGATACACTTATCCAATTTTAAACATTAATCAAAAAATATCTGCATGGGACTATGTATAATCCTTAAAACGTATTGACATAAGGTAAAATATGACGCTTAATTTAAGATACAATGTGTGACTGAATTCTTACATATATCAAAAGCAGTAGGCATATTGTGACCGTACTTAATCCCATATTGTAAAAGTGGTTACCACGGTAGAGTTAGTGTGCATGTTTAATTGACAAACTTGGGTTTGCGAACCTACTTAGTCGTTTAAAAGGTTACTCCCCCGTCCCATTAAAATTGTTCATATTTCCTTTTTTATTTATCACAGTACAAATGTTCATTTTCAAAATTTATTAGTTAATTTTTAAGTTTATCCTTAAACACACACACAACTAACATTAATAAGCAATATTTATAGACCCAATTTCCAAGGACATTATTGTCATTTGGTAAACAAAAAACTAATCATTTAATCTATGTTTTTCAAACTATGACACTTTTAATGGGACGGATGAGGGTATTAATAATTGTTTTGAAAACTGTTTTTAATAAAAATGTTTTGAACTAGAAATATTTTGTAAAACGCTTAAATGTTTTTAAATCCTTTTTAATGTAAATTAATATCTCAATCAAAAAATATATTGCTCTTTCTTGTTCAATTAAATAATATTTTTTATATTTTTATCATTACAGTTTTCTCTCTCTTCTACTCACAACCAATCCAACAAATATTAAAAAATAAATAAGGACAAACAATGTTTTTCAAATGTTTCCCCAAATTTACAAAAAATCACTACATTTCTCTCTCCATCCTATAATTTACACTCACAATCACTCATAACCCCACCATATAATTTGCAAACTCTTCACACATAATTATAGAGGATGGGATGAGAATGCTCTTAAACTTTAAGTTTTGTGGCAACCTGGGGACTGTCTCTCTCTCTTTTTCTCTCTCACTCTACATACACATTACACAATAACAAGTAGTTGCTAAGTTTTGTGTTTTTTTTATTGGGTTAACTAGGTTAAAGAAAATGGTTAAATAAATTTTGAAAAGAGAATTTTGTGTAGAAAAGAGTATAGTATGAATAGTAAAGTGCATTTTGGGTGACCATTAGAGGCTAATATAGTGTTTTTATTTTTTTTTTCACTTTAGGTTTATAATCCTAATAATAAAAATGTTACCTACATTATTTGGTGTGATGGCAAAGTGATTTAATTATAAATTGGATCTTGGGTAGGGGTGTTCATCGGATCGGATAACGGATTATTCGGGTTATTCGGTTCGGGTTATTCGGATTTGAAAATTTTTGGACCCTATCCGAAATCCGATCCGATCCGAATTAGGAATATTCCTATCCGATCCGAATCTATCCGAATTCAATTTGGATTGGATTCGGACATATCCGAATAATCAGAAATAAACATAAAAAATTTCCTATTTTTATGTTCTTAACATTTAATAGTTTAAAATCACAATAAACATATAAACCGGAAAATACGAATTACTTTTAACACAAATTTTAAGTTTAAACTTCAAATAATAGTCTAATAAATATACCAAACCTGAAAATAGCACTAAAAACATGTTTTTTATTCGGATTAAACGGATATCCGAATAATCCGAACAATCCGAATTTTTTAAATTTCCATATCCGAATCCGAATTAGTTATTCGGATTGATCCGATCCGAATATCCGAATAAGAATTCGGATCGGTTTATTTGGGTTCCGATTTCGGTACCGATTTCAGTTTTTTTCGAATTTCGGATTTTTTAAACACACCCCTAATTTTGGGTGTTCAAGGCCTTAAGGAGCACATATAAATAGTATTTGACTGTTCAAAATAATAATAATATTAATGAAAACTGTTATATATATTTATATTCAATGGAAAGTGATTACGTAAGGGATTTTACTATTATAATAATAATAATACTTTCTCCGTCCCTTTATAAGTGTCCTAGTTTGATTTTTCAAGTCTTTCTTGTTTAACTTTGACCGACAATATTTTTGTTTGTGTTATATAATACTTGATGTAAAATATATGAATGGATTGGGTTTTAAATGTATTTTACATTTATATAATTTTCATCAAGTATTATATGACACGACAAAAATATTTACAGTCAAGGTTGCAAAAGAAAGACTTAAAAAGTCAAATTAGGACACTTATAATGGGACGGAGAGAGTAATAGTTTACTTAGCTGTTTTTGTCGCGTTTCTCTGCTATCAAGGATGATGCACTATTATACGTTGGATAAAGAAAATATATATTATGCATCGACAAGTCTTGCTACCAGAAGTTAATAAACTGAGATCTTAGTCAAGAAAAGATACTCTTGTCAGGATAATTGTCCAATGGTGCTAGCCTATGTTACTGTTTGAACTTACAAACTTACATAGTAATATAATGACTTTTAATAATCATAATAAATATAAATTGGTTGTGGCTTAATGGTAGAGCACTCACTTTACTAGTGAGAGATAGGGGGTTCAAACCTCACTACCTCCAATTTATATGAGGGATGACCCTGGCTTGCCAGGGTTCGAGTTCTGATCTCACCCGGTTTTACCGGCTCCTCGCTGTCGTGCCGTTTGGCGGGCGTGGGGGTCGGGTTTTATCTGGTGAATCCCTCAATAGGTGGACCGTTTGGGGCTCTGTCCATCGGGACTAGTGGCCGGATCGGGCTACCTTTAACCATTGGGGGCCGCGTACGGAGTACCCGGCGTTACTTAGTTGGCCGTTCAAAAAAAAAAATAATCATAATAAATTATTTACACTTATGACTGGAAGAAATAGATTAACTACAATGACCAACCCTATTTACACTTATTACAAACTTAGGTGCTGTTTGTTTTTTTCAGAGTCAAAATGTCTGCAGTCTGCGGACCACATCTGCAGACATCTGTAGCAGAAGAGGTGGATCAAACTTCTGCAATCTGCAAGAAGAAAACTGTTTGTTTTTTAACATCCGCAGTCTGCTAAAACAACCATTCAACACAAACCAAATAAACCAAAAGCATACAATGTCATCGATATCGATTCATACAATGTAAACATGAACCAAACAACCATTCAACATAAACCAAATAAAGCAAAAGCATACGATGTCAACATAGCAAAAAAAAAATTATAAACCCAAAAATAATTTATGTAACAAATAATAGGATAAAGTTAAAATACAAAGGACAATAAAAATGAGAAGGGTGAGAAGGAATCCAGTCTATTGATCTTAGATATGAATGGCTGAGATTAATTTAATAAATAAAAATTGATGAAAAGGGCATGAAGATAATAACCCATCTTTGTTGACTTTCTTTCTCCACATGCAAGGCACATGTCAATTCCCCCATCATTTTAAAATGTCCATAACCTTTACATACGACATTATTTTTTAAAATAAATTCACCATAGTAATAAGCTTTTTTTATCTTTAATATGAGTATCATATTGTTAAATAAAAATGAAAAAAAATTAATGGGTTTTTTTAATTGGGTTTCTTTGTTGTTCATTGTGTAATATGTTGTTTCCATTGTGTTTTACGTTTCAAGTCATTGTGTTATACGTATTCACCATTATGTCTTATGTTTTAGGTCATTATGTTATACGTATTCACCATTGTGTCTTACGTTTTAGGTCATTGTGTTATACGTATTCACCATTGTGTCTTACGTTTTAGGTCATTGTGTTATACGTATTCACCATTGTGTCTTACGTTTTAGGTCATTGTGTTATACGTATTCACCATTGTGTTTTACGTTTCAAGTTATTGTGTAACATGTATTAAGCATTGTGTTTTATGTATTAGATAAAAAGACACAATGGTGTGCGAAAAGACACAATGACGAAAAAAGACACAATTATAAGCGAAAAGACACAATGATGTGAGAAAAGACACAATGACGAAAAAAGACACAATGGTTTGCGAAAATACACAATGATAAAAAAAGACACAATGGTGTGCGAAAAGACACAATGACGAAAAAAGACATAATGATAAGCGAAAATACACAATGGTGTGCGAAAAGACACAATGACGAAAAAAGACACTATGATAAGCGAAAAGACACAATGGTGTGCGAAAAGACACAATGACGAAAAAAGACACAATGATAAGCGAAAAGACACAATGGTGTGCGAAAAGACACAATGACGTGATTTTTTTTATAAAAAAAAATTCATACGAAAAAGTTATAAACTTTCTAAAATGATAGAGGTATTAACATGTGCCTTGCATGTGGAGAGAGAAAATGTGTACAATTACCTCTATACCCTTTTTCTTTTGGTCCTCACTTGAAACAATGTCAAGTATTTATGGTTTCTCACACTTCTCATTTTTGTTACCCTTTGTAGAATAATTTGACCCACAAATTATAATAAAAGTTCACTAATAAAAATTATAAACCCAAAAATAATTTATGTAACAAATTATAATAAAAGTTAACTAGTTTAACCCAAATCTAAAAGAAATGAATATACACATTATTAAATTGATAATCAATCACCAGCTACATATAAAAATCAATAACCCCCAAAATCAGCGACCTTTGTTCAGTCGAAGTCAAACGCAATTCAAAACCCAAATCCCACAAAACCCATTTGACCTAAAAACCCAAATTCAACATCATCTTCATAAATTAGAAGCACACAATGATTCTTGTTTAAGGGTTATACAAACTCGGATTATGGAAGGGTGCGGCGGAGGAGCAGCGAGGTGGCCGGCGTAGGTTTGCGGCAGCGACGTGGACGGCGTGATGAACGACGAGGTTGTGTGGGGGCTAGAGGAAGCGCGGTGTGGGGCGGTGACGGGAAGAGAGGGGTGGTTGTGGTTTTGCTAGGGTTTGAAAATAATCAAATGTGAAAATGAAGAAAATATGAGAAGAGTGTTGGAAGATGTGAGAAGTGGCTAGTCCAAGTCTGCGCAAAGAAGAGGCCGCGCAGACGTTTTTTAATGAAATGTCTTTCGAAAAACAAACAATCTGCAGACCTAAACATCTGCGCGTGGTCTGCGCGACGCAGACAGAAAAGGTCCAGTAGAGCTTTTCTGAAAAAACAAACACCCTCTTACACAGTATTACTCTTCTCAAAGCATGTCTTGAATGCATTAACTACAATGGCCAACCACAATGTATCATTACATTAGCCTATCATCAAATCACAATTCACAAATAAAACTGAATATTGTTTAAACAGAAGAAGTGACGAAGCTTGAATCAAGATATACAAGGGGCCAAGAAAGTGATGGAGAGCAGGGAACGTATACACACATGCTAATTAATAGTTCATTTGTATGTTAGTGATTTTAGTCTCATGGTATGGTTTCCTGGGGAACAATTAAGCTAAATTTTAAAGTCAGCGTGAGCCCCGTTAAGAACATAGTCTGACCAGAGTGAGGGAACGAGACTCTTCAAATCAGAGCGTACGATGACCTAAACACAAAAATAAAAGTCGTTATTCCAAAAAAAGTCATTTATTGTAATTGGAATTTACACAAGTGTTTATAGAAATTTAACAATTATATTAAAATGGTTTATACAAGTTTAATTATTTGATCCATTTTAAAAGTAATTTTAATTTTAAACCGTAAGGCCAAACGTAGTGGGCGAAAGTTGGGGGCGAGAAAGGGCGACAAAGGGCTAGAACACCGCCCCGGGGGCGATATTTGGGCGAAAAGGGGCGGGGGCGGGGTTTACTTGTCGTCGGGGTGGAGAAGAAAATAATATTATTATATTAATATGACCATTGGTAAATGGTCAAATGTTTAAAAAAAAATTTAATTTAAACAATATATATATATATATATATATAAACATTTCATATCCATTTCATATCCATTTCATACACAATTCATACCCAAATTATTCAAAAAATTTAGCAAAATGAATCCTACAAACAACCCGAGCTAACCCACACTCGTGGAAGTCGCCGCCACCATGAGAGAAATCATCAAAAAACAAAAAAAATGCGTCGAGGAACTCAACGATGTCATGAACGAAACCAACAAACAACACGAAAAGATTGACCAAATGTTGGAATTGCGGGAATTGAGTGAAAAATACGAATCCCTTAAAGCGGCTGGGTTACACGAAGAGACCGCATTATTGCAACGACAACGAATTGAAAAAAAGCGCAAATATTATGGATATTAGTATGTTATTTAGTTATGTTTTTAAATATTTTTAGTTATGTATTTTATTTTATTTTTAAATTTTAATGCATTATTAGTTACGTTTTTTAATTTTTTTGTATTTTTTTTAATTTTAATTCATTTTTATTTAATTATTCAAATAAATTGGTTTGTATTTAATTAGTTTAGTTATAAAAAGAAAATAAAAAAAAAACACACTATGGGCTTAACTTGTAGCCCCTACACCATTACACCTCAAAAATAAATTTCCATTACATGCTGACTGGACGCCATGTGTCACAATTCACCCCGAATTATAACCCTCCACTACACATAGCCTAATAAAAGGCTTTTTACCAAAACCGTCAAGGTATTATGAGAAGAACCCTGACCACAAAGTTTCTTTGACATGTCCTTTTCATCACTTTAACATAAAGTAACACAAATACAAGTTGTGAAAAGTCACTTTCATTGTTTTAATTTTTTACATTACAAGAAGACAAATAGCTCCAAGAGTTTATTCTCAATAATATCATATACTCATCCCTTCTTATGAATTTTGATTCTCACACAATTATCAAAACGTTTTGAACTTTTGATAGATCTAGATTAAATATGTGAAACCCGGGCTCAATGAATATGCTCGCCTTTGGAATGAAGATATTAATCAAGGTAACTTATTTCCTCACTATCTGCCATATTAATATATTATTTATTATATCGGTTTGTTTCATCTATTCTTCACTAATTTTTAACTTGTTATTGGTTGACCATTTTTATGTAATTTTGTTTTGTACTAGGAAATGTTTTGTAAAATATGGAAAAATATATATATATATATATATATATATATATATATATATATATATATATATATATAAATAAGGAAGAACAAACAGTGAAGAATCTGATAAAATATTATTCTATTGACATTGTTGGTTTTTCATGACGTTTGTATAAATTATTTCATTGTGCTTTCTATGCAATTTTTTGTTTTTGGTTTCAGTCTAGTTTAATTCATAGTTAATTAGTTATGGTTCGATCTTATGTAAACATCTAGACATCTACTCAAGCTTGGATCGATAAAAATCTCGAAACGAGTTTAGCTTTTATGAGTTCGAGCCTCATATTAAACTCGATTGGTTATAGCACCCAAGCTCGGGCTTCGTATGCAAAGCTCGTTTAGGCTTGTAGAGCCTTTACGAGCCTTGTGTATTTTAAAGTTTTTCCTCTTTTGAACTTCAATGTATTAGTTTTACACTACACAACCGAGTTCGAGTCAAACTTTGGCTTGTTTACGGTACAACACGAACTCTAGCCAACCTTAGCCTTGTTAAAGATTTTTTTGAGTATACAAAAATATTTAAATTTTATGAATTAATTAAGAAATAAAAAACGAACCGACCCAGAGCTTGAAAAACAAATCACAAGTAAAGCTCGAGCTTTTGAAAATAACTTGAAACGAGTCGTTTACACCCCCGGTTCTTATTATTGTGTATCTCACATATGAGTTTTAGACTTATTTTCTACTGTTTCATTTGTTGGTAGGGAGCTAAGACTACAATACGACATTGTGACAATAATGATGTGACGCCAATCGTGATGATGAGCAACGATAATGATGTATTTCCAAGCTTCAAACATCTTAGATACAAACTTTAGCCCCGAGGTATGCTTGATTAACCTTCGTATAAATTCGTAAATGGCTTTCCATAAATGTGTAACAGTTTACATGGAGCATTTTGAAAATATAAATTAAAAGAAAAAAAACCTTACAGCCACAAACAATAAATAAACCATACAACACAGAAAATAATTCAAGAAAAACCTAATGCTCCATAAATCTAGAACCGCCTCAAAAAATCGATATATTATTTTAGAATACCTAATGCTGATCTATAAATGTTTTCAAAGCCTAAACTTTAAAATGAATTTACTCAACCGCTCTAAAAAGATTTGAACGGGCATTTCGTTAGTTTGAATTAATATCTATTCAAACCCAAAGTCCGTTCCATCATGGTCTCCATTAGGTGTGTAATCGAGCCAAGTTGCTTGTGAGCTATTTAAGACCGTTTATCAAAAAGTTCAAATCAAGTCGAGCTCAAATGAGCTCGAGCCTTAGTGTAAGCTTGTTTAGTAAATGATGAGTTCGAGCTAGAGCCGGATCGCAAGTATAAACGAGCTAGTTATTTATATAGTTTTTATTTTTTATTTTTAATATATATTTTTATAACAATTAATGTTATGTATGAAATTATGATAATATAATCTAAATAATATATACTGTCATATAAAACTATAATAATAAATATATATATATATATATATATATATATATATAAATTAATTAAGAATTAATAAATGAGCCTAAGGGGGTGTTTGGGTGAGCTTCTACAACTTACTTATTTGGTTTTTAAAAAGCTCTAATTTGAAGCTTTTGAAGCAGCTTTTATAAAAAACAAATAAGCAACACCCCCTAACTTCATCTTGAATAACTATCCCCGATCCGAGCTCAAGGTTTAGATATAGAGCGTGAAACTAGCTAAACCATTTTATTATGTCCTTAAGTTATCAATCAATTTCAATGGTGTTGGTCTTTTGGTATCATTGCAGCCATTGAATCTATAAACCACGTACATACTAAAAAAGATGATATCACTATCAGAACAATTTCTTATTGATTGTGATAATGAATTTAAGAAAGGCTTTGAAATGGATCAAGTAAAAAAAAGATCATTTGAATTCATATTTAAGTGTGGAGATGGGGTCCCTAGTGAGGAAGTGTATCCATTTAAGGATGATAAAGAGACGCAAAATTAAAGGGGTTAGTATATAACTTTTTATGTTTTAAATATATTTTTAATATAATAAAAAAATGAAAAAAAACACTCCAATTGCATTTAAACTTGCCATGGTTGCAAAAGAGGTAAAAAGAAAAGTTAAAGTTTAGAAAATATTTTTTTACTTGTGTAATAACATACAATTTCTTTGTTTTTATCAGGAGATATTCTGTTACATGCCTTCTTAAAAGTGGAATCATAATGTTTTAATTGTTGGTTTCGGAAATAAGAATGGCGTTGATTATTGGATAATCAAAGGCTCGTGGGGTGAAGATTGGGGTGATGGCGGATACCTCCGCCTCAAGAGAAATGTTAGTGATCCCAATGATGTTATTTATTACCCCTTGGAAAAAAGTTATTAACATATAACTTAAATATTTGAATACAATATTTTAGTTTATACTTGAAGTATTATTAAACGAAGGAAAATTATCTTTTTGAGATGAACTTGGTTATAATATGTATGTTTTTCATTTGAACATGTAATTGGTTATGTTTATGTTTATGTTAGTTGTTTTTCGTTCAATGATATTGGCATTTAATAAAAGTTTGTTATGTTTATATTTTTGATTAAGTAGTTAATTAGCAAATAAAGATGTAATTAAGGATGGATAGAGAAAGAGTTGAGATGAAAAAGACAAAGAACAAGATGAGTATACCAGTGGCAAGCTCTATGCATGAGATTATATAACTTAGAATTATATAATCTCTCTGGGTTAGATTTTATAACTAAAATTGGAGAAATAAGGTTAACAAACTCTATGCAAGAGATTATATAACTTAGAATTATATAATCTCCCTGGGTTAGATTTTATAACTAAAATTGGAGAAATAAGGTTAACAAATGAAAAGATAATTAATTTGTGTTAAATAATTATTATAATAATAATAATGAAATTAATATTTACCATCGTCACCTATATCGACCGTCCTTTTTATTGGCTTTATCCTGAATCACCAAATAAACACCGGTTAATTTGCCATCAATTCAGATCTGATCACCCCTTACCTCCTCTTTTATTTATGAAACAATTTTCGGTTCAACCCGTTTTCATCTTCATCACTCATACCACCACGTCAACATTGATTCCAGCCCTGAAACGGTTGTTGTCTTAAATTTAAAAAAACATGCATGATCCACTCTATAGGCTTGGAAGAGGGTACATTAGGTACCAATCATTTAAATAATTGTTTATAATCTTGATAATGTGTGATTTTGGGAATTGATTATGTCTCCGTTGCCTTAGACAGAAATTAAATAAACGTTTTTCCTTGTGCATTTCAAGATCTAAGAATAGAAACACTGCTGATTTGTTTCCTGTTAAGTACAACTCTTTAGTCAACGTTTAGTTAGATAACTCTGAAATAGAGTTAATGGCCATTTTCGTCCCTGTGGTTTGCTACTTTCGCCACTTCAGTCCAAAATTTTTAATTTTGTCAATTTAGTCCTCATAGTTTTAAATTTTAGCCAATTACGTCTCATCCGTCTAACGGCATCCAGCTATGCCGTTAGTTTAAGAGTATTTTTGTCTTTCTCCTTTTAATTTTGAGTTAATGGTCATTTTAGTCCCTGTGGTTTGATATCTTTGCCAATTCAGTCCAAAGTTTGAAAATTTGTCAATTTAATGTTCAGTTTAATTCAGTTTTTTTTATTTTTTATGTTTTTTGTTTATAACCCTAAAGAGCATAATTCAAGCCCAAAACCATCGAGCAACCTCAAATACTGGTATGCATTTACTCTGTTGACAACAGTAATCATACCTCCCCCCTTATATTTAGTTTCTAGACATTTCCTAAAATCTTCTCCATGGTGGAATTCAATGGTAAAGTGGTCAAGGTAATTCCCTGAAATCGAATTATACACAAAAAACTAAAAATTGTTTTGTTGATTAATGTATAATAGTTGATTACGACCCAGATTTTCGTTATGATATGTTAATCTCTAAACCCTAAATATTATGCATTCATCAAAGAAACGATTTTTAGTTTTTTCCGTACAATTCGGTTTCACGGAATTGCTTTGACCACTTTACCATTGAATTCCACTATGGGGGAGAGTTTAGGAACCGTCTAGAAACTAAATACGAGAGGAGGGGGTATGATTACTGCTGTCGACAGAGTAAATGCAGACTTGTTTTGGGCTTGGATAATGCTCTCTAGGGTTATAGAAAAAAACTGACTTAAATTAACAAAATTTCAAACTTTGGACTGAATTGGCAAAAGTATCAAACCACAGGGACGAAAATGACCAATAACTCTAAATAAAAAGGAGAAAGACAAAAATACCCTTAAACTAACGGCATAGCTGGATGCCGTTAGACGGATAGGATGTAATTGGCTAATATTTAAAACTATGAGGACTAAATTGACAAAAATACAAATTTTGGACTGAAGTGGCGAAAGTAGCAAACCACAGGGACGAAAATGGCCATTAACTCTCTGAAATAACAAATACATGTTTCGGGACATAACGGGTTAGGGTCTAATTTTTTACAATTTGTGTAACACCCCGACCAAAGGCGGATTATACATCGGGGCGCCACATATTGTTTCATTACTCGTGACACTATTGGGTGTCAATATTTAATAAATATATTCATTCACGCACGCGCAACGTAAACATAAATCAACATAAATCAATATATTATAAGACAAAATATTCGAACAATAATAACTTGTCTTGTTACATTTTAATCTAGGTCCAAAAGTAAAAAAACGTCCTACGTGTCCACAAGCTCCAAAAGTAGCTACAGCAAACCTGAACATGTGTTAAAATAAACGTCAAACACTTGCGTGTTGGTGAGAAATCAAGTTTAATACAATACATAGATAACAATAAATCTGCGCGCAACATGTGTATGTTTGGTTTTCAACAAGGGTGTAATCTGATCGGGACCAACTCTAAGATTCATAGACTGCCAGTGCTCACAATTGAGCTCACAAACAAGAAAGACTGTGCAAGTGTAAACAAAAGAGAAAATCATAAACGATTGTTCTCCCGTGTTCATCTAATGGTACCATGAGAACTGCGGAATAGACCGACAAGACGGTTAATGATCCACACATACAAATAAACAGCCAAGTCTACGTCCTCAACACATGGGATACTGCGCGACTAAAGTTCATAAACAAGTTTAAGACTCTAAGTTTGTATGAACACATGAACATCCCAAAACATTAAAAATAAAAAGGGATTAGATACGAGATTACTCACTTGATAAACGATGCGGTGTAAGATAAAGCAAGAACCAACTTTAAACAAGCACAAGTTAACCTATAAATAAGATTATTGTTTTAATGTTTGGTTTTAAGTCTTGATTATAAGTTAGCATAATTAATAAGTAACTTAAACAAATTATTATATATTATAGATTACCGGAAAACAGGGCAGAACAGGAGAGAGGACGAAGGCAAGGAGAAAGGAGACGGCAGAGGATCAACGGCGGAGAGCAAGGAAGAGGAAGATAACAAGTGTTTGTGTGTGTAGTGTTAAGAAAATTAACATTATTATTTATAGGGAAACCCTAGGGAACACAATCCCTAGAAAAGGGGAAAAGATCTCCAAAAAGTAAAAGAATCCAAAAGCAAAAGATATCAAAAGATATGGCAGCTGCAGGGGGGAAAGCTGACAGGTAACAGTAAACAGGCATGGGCGGGTCAGATAAAGGTACTGGACAAGCATGGAAAAGCAGATCTCAAAAGATAATGTCAGTCACTTTTTCTACCAACCAATGGGGTTGGAGCGCATGCTGCGCCGAAAGTAACTTTTCAGACATAAGATAGGTCAGGTCAACAGCACAGAAGATAAGACAACACAAAAGTAAATGACTGGATTAAACAGAAGAAAAGACTCAAGACATAGCGCGAAAAGGCTCGAGCGCACGCGCGAGGGCGAAGGCAGACAAAGAACAGTCCACAGCGCGCCGCGGGAAGAACTAAAATCCTTAGCGCGTCGCGGGAAGAACTACCATTCTTAGCGCACTGCGAGAAGAACTACAATTCTTAGCGCGTCGCGGGAAGAACTTCCGTTCTTAGCGCGCTGCGAGAAGAACTACAATTCTTAGCGCGTCGCGGGAAGAACTTCCGTTCTTAGCGCGCTGCGAGAAGAACTACAATCCTTAGCGCGCTGCGAGAACAGTTCGCCTCGCGTATCGCAGGAACAACTGGTCTTCGCGCAGGCTTCCTTGTAAGGAGTCTGGCGCGTGGAGCTGCGCAGACGAACCTTAGGCGGGAAGAAACAAAGGACACAAAAATAAGAGAAGGGGGGTTCAAGGCTAAAGGGCGGAACAACGACAAGAGAGAGAAAGAGGCGGGACGGCAACAAGAGGGAAAAGAAGAGGGAGAGAAGAAGAGGGACGGGACGGCGGAAAGGAAAAGAGAGGAAGAGGCGGGAAGAAAAAAAAAATAAAGTATAAGTATAAATAAATATTAAATCATAAAAGAAAGAGATCGGATCGGAGAAACGGCTACCTGGGTCGGGTCGGATCGGGTCAGATGTCACAGTCTCCCCTACTTTAAGAAATTTCGTCCCGAAATTTATCTCGAAGTAGGTTGCGCAGAGAACAGGTGCGGGTACTTGATCTTCATTTGATCTTCCCTTTCCCATGTAAACTCGGCTCCGCGCTTGGACTCCCAGCGAATTTTCACGATAGGGATGCGACTGCGCTTGGTTTGCTTAACCTCGCGATCCATAATCTCAACAGGCTTCTCAACGAAATGCATGGATTCGTCAACTTGAACTTCATCAAGTGGAATGTGAAGGTTCTCGTCAGCTAAACACTTCTTGAGATTGGATACATGGAACGTTGGATGCACATTACTGAGCGCGGGCGGCAGGTCAAGTCTGTAGGCAACTTTTCCCACACGCGCGAGAATCTTGAATGGACCAACATAACGAGGAGCAAGCTTACCTTTCTTCCCAAAGCGGACAACACCTTTCCAGGGCGACACTTTGAGGAGAACAAGATCACCAACTTGAAATTCGAGAGGCTTTCGCCTGCGATCTGCGTAACTCTTCTGTCGGCTTCTGGCAGTCAGCAGATGATCACGGATCTTGGCGATTTTATCGGTTGTCTCTTGAACAAGTTCGGGTCCTGTGATTTGAGCTTCACCCACTTCGCTCCAACAAATCGGGGAGCGGCACTTACGACCGTAAAGTGCTTCAAATGGGGCCATACCAATACTGGAATGATAGCTGTTATTATAAGAGAACTCGATCAAAGGCAGGTGCGAATCCCAATTACCTCCAAAATCAAGAACACAAGATCGGAGCATATCCTCAAGAGTTTGAATAGTTCGCTCAGACTGTCCGTCAGTCTGAGGATGATATGCCGTACTCATGTCCAAGCGAGTTCCTAGCGCAGATTGGAGAGATTTCCAAAAGCGAGATATAAAACGGCCATCGCGATCGGATATGATGCTCAAAGGAGTACCATGGCGGCAGACAATTTCCTTGACATAAAGCTGCGCGAGTTGCTCAACACGGTAGTTTTCACGAATGGGCAGAAAGTGAGCAGACTTAGTCAAACGATCCACTATTACCCAAATACTATCATGTTTGCTTGCTGTCAAAGGTAACTTGGTAATAAAGTCCATCGCTATACCTTCCCATTTCCACGTAGGAATTTCTGGTTGTTCGAGCAAACCAGATGGGCGTTGGTGTTCAGCTTTTACCTTAGAACAAGTCAGGCATTTAGCTACGAACACAGCAATATCCTTTTTCATACCGGGCCACCAATAAGTAATGCGCAAATCCTTGTACATCTTATCAGCGCCGGGATGAATAGAATACCGAGATTTATGCGCCTCACTCAGGATATCAGCGCGAAGATTCTCATCAAAGGGAATCCAGATGCGATAGAGATAGCAGAGAATTCCACTCAGATTAGGGACAAAGTGCGCTTCCGCGCCACACGCTAACTCGGCGCGAAGGTTACCATTACTGATGGATGCGCGCTGCGCGTCACGAATGCGTGATTCAAGATTGCTCCGAATCGGCGCGAAGTGAAGCTGCGTGCGCGGCAAGATACAGTTAAGCTGGCTGGGTTTTCGGCTGAGCGCATCAGCTACCACATTAGCCTTACCAGGATGATACCGGATCTCACAATCGTAATCGCTGATGAGTTCGTTCCATCGGCGTTGCCTCATGTTGAGTTCCTTTTGATCAAAGATATGCTGAAGGCTTTTATGGTCAGTGTAGAGGATACACTTAGTACCATAAAGGTAGTGTCTCCAGATCTTCAAGGCAAATACAACTGCGCCTAGTTCGAGGTCGTGAGTTGTATAATTCTTCTCGTGAACCTTGAGTTGCCTTGATGCGTAAGCGATAACCTTGCCTCGTTGCATAAGAACACAACCGAGACCTTGGTTGGATGCATCGCAATACACGACAAAATCATCATTACCCTCAGGTAACGCAAGGACAGGAGCTTCACACAACAAACGCTTGAGCGTTAGAAAGGCTTCTTCTTGCTTCGAGCCCCAAATATACGGTTTACCTTTGTGCGTTAGAGCTGTTAAAGGCAAAGCGATCTTCGAGAAGTTCGAAATAAATCGCCGGTAATAACCAGCTAAGCCCAGAAAGGAACGGATCTCGGTAGGAGTGGATGGCGTAATCCAGTTCTTGATTGCTTCAATTTTGGATGGGTCGACATGGATACCCATCTTGTTAACAACATGGCCAAGAAACTGTACTTCATCCGACCAAAATTCACACTTGGAGAGCTTGGCAAAGAGCTGCTCGGTTCTAAGCTTTTGCAATACCAACCGAAGATGTTGCTCATGCTCGGCCTTGGTCTTAGAATAAATCAGAACGTCATCGATAAACACAATCACGAATTTATCCAAGAAAGGCCTACACACCCGATTCATTAGATCCATGAAAACGGCGGGTGCGTTGGTTAAACCGAAGGACATGACCAAGAATTCAAAATGGCCATAACGAGTACGAAAAGCAGTCTTCGGAACATCTTCATCGCGGATGCGCAACTGGTGATAGCCAGAGCGGAGATCGATCTTGGAGAAACAAGAGGCACCTTGGAGTTGATCAAAGAGGTCGTCAATACGCGGTAAGGGATACCGGTTCTTAATGGTGAGTTTGTTCAACTCGCGGTAATCAATACACATGCGAAACGAACCATCTTTCTTTTTAACGAACAACACCGGAGCACCCCAGGGCGAAGAGCTAGGGCGAATGAATCCTTTAGCGGTCAACTCTTGAAGTTGACTTGCCAATTCTTGCATTTCAGCGGGTGCAAGACGATAAGGAGATTTGGCTACGGGGGAAGCACCAGGGACAAGATCAATACGGAACTCGACTTCACGAGCGGGAGGGATACCAGGAAGATCATCAGGAAAAACTTCAGGGAAATCACGCACAACAGGGATATCGCGAAGCTTCTTCTTTCCTTCATCGGGTTTAACCACATGGGCTAAAAATGCAATACACCTTTTCCGCATGAGCCTTCGGGCTTCGGCGCAAGTCATAAGTTTAAGACCACGGGAGGGTTTTTCGCCGTAGATGTGAAGATCACCGTTTTCTCGAGGAATGCGAATCAACTTCTTGGCGCAAATAATTTCGGCGCGATTATTCGAGAGCCAGTCCATACCAATGATAACATCGAAACTTCCAAGAGGCATGGGGATGAGGTCGATTAGAAAATCGTTTTCTTTAAGGTTAAGCGTGCAATTTTTAATCACTGAGTTAATTAGAACAGTTTCACCATTAGCCAATTCAACTGAAAAATTTTCTTTTAAATCGCTGCGCGGTCACGCAAGCTTCTGCTCAAACGCGCGAGAAATAAAACTTCGATCGGCGCCAGTATCAAAAAGTACAGAAGCATAAAATCCGTTAAGCAAAAATGTACCATTAACTACGTCATTATTCGCTTGTGCTTGGTGCGCGGTTATGTTAAAAGCTCACCCGCGCGTCACTTGATTCGAAATCTGGTTCACCGGATTCGCTTGCGTAATCTGAACTTGTAGTCTTGGGCACGCGTTCCGGAAATGACTGGGATCACCGCAGTTAAAGCACGATCTGGGTCGTGGGTTTTGGTAGGTTGGTTGTGGGTTCTGCGGGTAGGCTGGTGGTGTTGGCGCAATTGGATTGGCGGGAAGAACTCTACAGTTTTCCGCCATGTGACCAGCGCGGCCACATCGGTGACAAAGTCGACACGGGGTTTGGGTTGGGTGGTGAAATCTACAGGTTGGGCAAAAGGGGTGGTTTCCTGTGTAGGGTTTCTTAATTGGCGGGGCAGGGAGTGCGGGATTGGTTAAGGCATAGTTGTGGACTATAGGGGGTGTTGGGTAGGTTGTCAGTGGGTTAGGCGCGTAAACTGGAGGTTGGTAGGCGGGTTGTTGGACAATGGGCGGGTTGGTAAGCGCATAGGCTTTGCGCCTGCGCTTGAGGTTGTTACGGTTTGAGGGTTCTGGTTTGGTTTCTATTGGTTCTGGGACAGTCTTGGTGGGTTTGGTCTTCTCAGCTCCCCGCAGGAACAGGGTTCCTGCTCTGACATGGTTGTCGCTGAGCACAGCGGCCAACTCGATGGCGTCAGAGAGGGTTGCTGGGTTTCTGGCCCATACAGAATCTTGAATTTCCATGGGGAGACCCCCAAGGAATTTCTCGATGGCTCAGCGGGAAGGGGTAACAAGGTGAGGGACAAGCAGGCTTAGTTCATGGAAGCGCGTCGCGTACTCGCACGCTTCACCGCTGTATTGCTTAAGATTCCAAAATTCCTCCTCCAGGCGCTTAACTTCGTTGGGAGGGCAGAATTCTCGCGTCAGAATTTCCTTGAATTCCTCCCATGTCATGCTAGAAGCAGCTTCTGCGCCACGCGCATGAGCTACTCCATTCCACCATGTAAGCGCTCTAGATTCCAGGACACTGGAAGCATATAGGGTTCGTCTGTCTGAGGGGCATTGGGTGTGGAGGAAAGTGTTTTCAATCTTCTCGAGCCATTGGAGCATCACGGTGGCTCCTTCAAGACGTGTGAACTTTGGAGGGTTACCCGCGTTAAAGGATTTAATGTTATAACTGGAGGTATTGTTTTGGCTCAAAGCTTGGGCTATAGCGGCGGCCATTTCCTGGGAACGTTGCTGTCTACGCATGCGCAAGGCTTCTCTCCTCTGAAATCGGCGAGATAGCGGAGGCATTCTATAAAAGTTTTAATTTTTGTTAATATCTTAGCGCAAAGTTTAATCTTATAAAGCTTGGTTTCGCGGAGTCAGTTACTGTCAAAAGTTAAAGTAAAATAAATGACCCTAAATGCAGACTTAATAAAGGTAACAAATTCGAATCAAGAATCGACAATTTATGTATCACCATGACTTTCCGAATTCTCAATTTAAAATGACGAGTAAACGAGTATTGGAGATTGACGATTCATGTATCACCATGACTTTTCAATCCTCAATATAAAATATACAAGAAAATGAGTATTGGAGGTTGACAATTCATGTATCACCATGACTTTTCAAGTCTCCAACCTCAGAACATAATCGTAAATGGAAATTGAAAATCAACTATTCATGTATCACCATGACTTTTCGGATTTTCAAATCCCAACAAACGAATATGCAAGAAAAACCAATAAAAATCGAAATTCAGCAAAAATCGAAATATCGCGAAATAAAACATAAAATCATATACTGCGCAGGCGCGAGCATATTCATAAATAACGAGTAATTAACAATAAGCGTGCAAACATTAGATTTCTCTCATGCGCAAGAAGGGACTCTTAGGTATTCTAGGCCGTTACGTCTAACCACCTATCCTAAAGTCAACGAGCTCTGATACCAATCTGTAACACCCCGACCAAAGGCGGATTATACATCGGGGCGCCACATATTGTTTCATTACTCGTGACACTATTGGGTGTCAATATTTAATAAATATATTCATTCACGCACGAACAAAGTAAACATAAATCAATATATTATAAGACAAAATATTCGAACAATAATAACTTGTCTTGTTACATTTTAATCTAGGTCCAAAAGTAAAAAAACGTCCTACGTGTCCACAAGCTCCAAAAGTAGCTACAGCAAACCTGAACATGTGTTAAAATAAACGTCAAACACTTGCGTGTTGGTGAGAAATCAAGTTTAATACAATACATAGATAACAATAAATCTGCGCGCAACATGTGTATGTCTGGTTTTCAACAAGGGTGTAATCTGATCGGGACCAACTCTAAGATTCATAGACTGCCAGTGCTCACAATTGAGCTCACAAACAAGAAAGACTGTGCAAGTGTAAACAAAAGAGAAAATCATAAACGATTGTTCTCCCGTGTTCATCTAATGGTACCATGAGAACTGCGGAATAGACCGACAAGACGGTTAATGATCCACACATACAAATAAACAGCCAAGTCTACGTCCTCAACACATGGGATACTGCGCGACTAAAGTTCATAAACAAGTTTAAGACTCTAAGTTTGTATGAACACATGAACATCCCAAAACATTAAAAATAAAAAGGGATTAGATACGAGATTACTCACTTGATAAACGATGCGGTGTAAGATAAAGCAAGAACCAACTTTAAACAAGCACAAGTTAACCTATAAATAAGATTATTGTTTTAATGATTGGTTTTAAGTCTTGATTATAAGTTAGCATAATTAATAAGTAACTTAAACAAATTATTATATATTATAGATTACCGGAAAAAAGGGCAGAACAGGAGAGAGGACGAAGGCAAGGAGAAAGGAGACGGCAGAGGATCAACGGCGGAGAGCAAGGAAGAGGAAGATAACAAGTGTTTGTGTGTGTAGTGTTAAGAAAATTAACATTATTATTTATAGGGAAACCCTAGGGAACACAATCCCTAGAAAAGGGGAAAAGATCTCCAAAAAGTAAAAGAATCCAAAAGCAAAAGATATCAAAAGATATGGCAGCTGCAGGGGGAAAAGCTGACAGGTAACAGTAAACAGGCATGGGCGGGTCAGATAAAGGTACTGGACAAGCATGGAAAAGCAGATCTCAAAAGATAATGTCAGTCACTTTTTCTACCAACCAATGGGGTTGGAGCGCATGCTGCGCCGAAAGTAACTTTTCAGACATAAGATAGGTCAGGTCAACAGCACAGAAGATAAGACAACACAAAAGTAAACGACTGGATTAAACAGAAGAAAAGACTCAAGACATAGCGCGAGAAGGCTCGAGCGCACGCGCGAGGGCGAAGGCAGACAGAGAACAGTCCACAGCGCGCCGCGGGAAGAACTAAAATCCTTAGCGCGTCGCGGGAAGAACTACCATTCTTAGCGCGCTGCGAGAAGAACTACAATTCTTAGCGCGTCGCGGGAAGAACTTCCGTTCTTAGCGCGCTGCGAGAAGAACTACAATCCTTAGCGCGCTGCGAGAACAGTTCGCCTCGCGTATCGCAGGAACAACTGGTCTTCGCGCAGGCTTCCTTGTAAGGAGTCTGGCGCGTGGAGCTGCGCAGACGACCTTAGGCGGGAAGAAACAAAGGACACAAAAATAAGAGAAGGGGGGTTCAAGGCTAAAGGGCGGAACAACGACAAGAGAGAGAAAGAGGCGGGACGGCAACAAGAGGGAAAAGAAGAGGGAGAGAAGAAGAGGGACGGGACGGCGGAAAGGAAAAGAGAGGAAGAGGCGGGAAGAAAAAAAAATAAAGTATAAGTATAAATAAATATTAAATCATAAAAGAAAGAGATCGGATCGGAGAAACGGGTACCTGGGTCGGGTCGGATCGGGTCAGATGTCACAATTTGTATAGTGTTTCCAGCTTTTATAGTAATATTTTTTCAAAATAACCATTTTATAAAGCGATCCATTTTTACATGTACGCATTCTGAGCCGAACTGAAATAACCTCTTTTAAAAGTCAATCGTTTTGTCCCGGACCAAAATAGCCCCTTTTGAGAAATCCGTTTTAGATCGAATTCGGGTTTAATCCGAATCCGTTTTAACCCAAATTCGTTCTGACCTGGCATGCCACCCATCCCAACTTGTTCGTTTTGTCACCTCTAACTTGCCAATACCAAATCTTATACTCCCTCCGTCCCATTATAAGTGTCCATATTTCCTTTTTAATTTGTCCCATTACAAGTGTCCACTTTTAAAGTTTATTCGTCAATTTCCAAGTTTACCCTTATACACACAACTAACATTAATAAACAATATTTATGGACCCACTTTTCAAGGGCATTATTGTCATTTGGTAAGAAAAAAAAGTAATCATTCAATTCTTAACTTCTTTCATTATATTGAAACATAGATATTACATCAACATAGCAGGTAGGCGGGCAACAAGCTGCGCCGCCACCCCTTTCTGAATTGCAAACCCTAACCTGCTAAAGACATACCCCTGCCCCTTTGGAGTCGACACATTGATATGCACAACCCGTTGGACCCTGGTTAGGAAACAGATAGCTTCCGGTGCCAAGGAGCCAAAGGTATCAAAAGCCAAAGGGACAAAAACATGTTAGTTCTCTTCGCAGGCTTTAGCATGTTTCTCCACCTTCTTCGTTTCAGCCTTTTTCATTGCTTGCCCAGCTACAAATCCATTATCCCTCAAACCAGCTAATGGAGATACCCCTGTGAGGTCAACACAAGCGTGTTTTCCCCCGGACCAACCAAAGACGAGCAAATCTGCCGGTCGTAGAGTGGATCTCCCTTCCGTGGGGTCTGTAAGGAAGTTTACGAGGGCTTCCTTTTTAGCTGATATCCCAGCTCGCCTTAAGATGTCCCAAAGAACGTCCCGCACCCAATCATGTCGGTATTTGAACCCACGCATCTCCTTGCAATGAACCGCATGCTCTCCGAATTTATCCAGGCAAGCCTTACGGCAGATCGGACATGTTTCGTCTTCTGGGTACATTGGGACCATCAAACGGTACTTCAGAATGGCCCTATACTCGACCGCAGACATGCTTTGGCCCAAGCCATCAATCGGGATAACGGTCAGAAAATCTTGGGCATGAGGACCTTGTAAGCATTCAATAACCGCCTTCTGTCGGGGGGACAATCCAAAAACTTCTCCCAGGCTCTGAGCGATTTTGCCAAAAAGGGCATTCGCCAAAGTTTTTTGAGGCTTTGGTGGGGCGGTGTCCATATTAGAGAAACCGCCAATGTCAAAGTCTGGGAGAGTGCCATTTAGGCTTTCCAGGGCCTGCACGTAGTCTGAGTCCAGGTCTACAACTCCGCTATTCCTTAAGATGTGATTCTGTAGCTTCCAAGACTGAGCTCTCGACGCTACAAAAGCGTAAACCCCAACATCATGAGCCGAAATAGGCCTAAACCCTCTAAGCGCATCGGTAAAGATGCAAGTCGCCACTGAAGATCACCAAAGAACGGGCCTCCACATTCAACTATGTCCTCGATGGCTTCTCGAAGCCCTTATCAAAACAGGATACCGCATCATCCATCATATGGGGGTGGCATGTTCGTAACCCAAAAAGCAACTTAGCAACCCCCATGCAAGACCTAAGCAGGAGTAGTTCGCTCTGGGGATCCCTAAGGCAAGATAAGAGTTTCATAAGATCAACCGCACGAGATGCTCTCCGCCTCGCCAACTCCTTAATAAAGTAGGGATCTCGATTAACAGCCCCTCCAAGGAGCTTTACCCCTCTCTCTGGTCTACCAATCTCACTAGGGAAGAGCCCATCTTTGAATTTCACCCCATTACACGCTGGCCAAAAAACCTCAGTTTTCTTAATATTAAGTTGCAGCCCCAATGATGGCCCTTCCGAGCTGATAATGTCTAGAGCTTTAGCGACTTCGTTGGCACCACCAATAATAGTCCTATCATCCAAGTACCAAGCATGAAATGGGAGGTTACAGTCATTTTGTACCCGGAGAACAAGAGGGTGTAATGCTAAGGCAAAGAGGAGGGGCCCAAGGGGGTCTCCCTGCTGAACCCCAGTAGTAGCCCCTATACAGTCATCACCAACGTACAACCTAGCCGGCTGGGCATTAAGGAACTGGACCTATAGATAGATAGACGGGAGTAATATTTAAATTGAGTAAATTAAAGTTGTCCTTTTGACAATTCAGCTTTGAAAATGTAACCTTTGAGAACAAGTGAATCAACAATTTTCAAAATGATATGCGAAGTGGAACTGATATTTGAGGTGAAAGATACTAAAAGAACCTATGGTAATATTTTGAAAATAATTCCAGTGAAGTATTTTAAATTGATGAATTGTTTTCTTTTCATTACGATAAGATACCGGACCAACAGACGGGTGTAAATGGCTAGCAGTTAGGAGATGTTTGGTTGCTTGTCTTGCAGTTCGCATGTTATGGAGAGATTTAAATAAATGGTTGATCCTCCTTATAAATGTGGATTGATTAGCTTTTCAATGTCGTTAAAGCATGTAGTTGATCATGAAATTTTGATGCTCTACTAATCTAATAAAAACTTTATTTTTCTTAATGTAGATTAAAAAAAATAATTTTATATTTTGTACAATTTCTTTTTTCTTTTAGCCTTGACTAAGAATTGAACATATTCAATGCTTCATATGGTGGGATAGAGCCACGTCACCGTTTCGGCTATATCTATACATGAGCTCGGGGTAAAAGAAGTAAACCTTTCCACACTTTGGTGTCATTTCATGTCTCAGTTTAAATAATTCATCAAACTGATTCATGTTTAGATTTTATTGATTTGAAGAGATAACGAGTTAAATTGGATATTTTTATTAATTGAGACCGGCGTGTGAGCTTCAAATAAGTTTTATTATTATTGTTTCTTTCTTGTAATTAATCTTATGTATTGACTATTAGACTCTGTGTAGTGGTTTCAACTAAATGTTTAGTTAAAATGCCATGTAGACAAGATAAATTTATTAAAGTCCCATGTTTTTACTAAATTCACTTATTACTTAATTATTATTTTTATTTACATAATAGTTTTTTTGTTACTCAATCAGTTAATCAATTATACTATTGGTATGAGGTAATAGAATACACGAAAGAATGGAATGAACGTGGTAATGGAATGGACAAAGAAATGAAATGGGTTATTGTCATTCCAATGAAATGTTTGGTTACTACATAAAAATGAAACGAATCATTACTTTGCATTGTTTGGTAGGCAATAAAAAAAAAGAAAAAATAAAATCAAAATGGTAGTGAGTGGTGGTGGTGGGAGGTAGGAGGCGATCATTGGAAGTGGTGGGAGGTGGCGGGTGGTGGTGGGCAACGAGAGATAATGGTGGTTGGAGGTGTGTGGTGGCGGTAACGGTAATGGTGGAGGTGGCAGGCGGCGATGGTGAGTGGTGGGGACAATAGTGGTGGTGGTTGGTGGCAGTGGTGAGTGTGGTGGCCTTGGCTAAAAAAATGGATTTCGAATAAGTTGGGATATCATAACTTATCTCCTTATAGGTTTAAAATACCATTTCCATCATTTTAAAAAAATAACTTATTAACATATGTTAATCCAAACATTTTTTTTAAAACTCCTTATCAAGTAGTCACAAGACCTTTTCAACTTATAACAAAAAGTTCTTTTTACCCTAAATAAGGAATCTCAAACACACCCTTACATTAATGGATATGCCTGCCATTGGCATGGCGAAAAAAATACATCACTCAAAATCATGTGCGTAGTGCCTTAGCTAGAATTTTATATCTAGATCATAATTTTAACGCCTCTTAAATGGAACACTACGTACAGTTTTAGAGTGACTTGCCTAAATAATACAATGATATATATTATATACTAGCTTTAAAACTCGTGTAGTGATGGTAATGGGTTGGGTTGGGTTTGGATCGGGTTTTGGTATTCTTAAACCCATACTCGGTTATGAAAGTCCGTCCCAAACCCGTCAGGTTTTAATCGGGTAATTACCCATGTGGTTTCAGGTTTTCCCATTGGTTTTCGGGTTTCTTATCGGGTTTTGATAAAATACACGCCGGGTATACCCGGCTCAAAACCCGCTAGGTTTCTACCGGGTTTTGACAAAAAATAACTAATCGATTACAAAGATGATTACCATAAAGATAAAATGTCTCAAATAATTGACATAAAAAGTTTCGACAAATAAAATATTTGGAATATAATATATATATATATATATAAGAGAAAATTCCAATTTGCCTCGTGAAATAACTCACCAGGTAACTGTGAAAAGTGACGAATGTCGGAACGGGCCTCGGTAGTCTTCGACTGTGAATAAAACTCGTTTAGAAAAACTTGTTGCATCTCAGCCCAGTTTCTGATACTATGCATCGATAGCGAGTTAAACCAAAGTTTCGCTTTGTCTTTTAGGGAAAATTGGAATAACCGCAACCGGACTTTATCTTGATCAAACGTACCGTCACCGATAGACCCGCAGATGGCCGAAAAATCAGTTAAGTGTGAATACGGGTCTTCCGAAGCCATCCCGTTGAAGTGAGGAACGATGTTGATGTAAGATGGCCGGGACTTGAAAGTTTGCTGTCCCTGCACTCGTTCCTGTGGAACCAACGGGGATGCTCCATCTGAGATAGCCGGTCTGAACCGACTGTTAACACCATGAGCCGGGGCTATGTAATTTCTCCTCTGCCCCCCGGGGTTTCCCATACCGCCCCGGTTAACCGGAATACCACGAACTCTTTCGGGCCGTTCCTCCCGATTCACCCTTTCTCGACCCCTTCCGTTTCTGTCAACTAGTTCAGCCAGTCTTCGATTAACCGGCTCTTCTACCTCTTCATCCCGATTACCATAACCCATATCTTCCTGCTCAAAACCTTCATTTTCGGGCTCAAGTGCCCGATTATTCCTAACCCATCTGTCTACCTCATTATCGATCTCCAAATCCTCGTTTCTATTATTATTTTCCCATTCGTCTTCCTCTTATGTCGGAACACTCTGTTGAAAATCATCGATATTTATCCGGACTCGGCGGTTGGGGTTATTATTTGGAACGGATGGTCCGGCTCGGTCAAATTTGAGGTTTAGGTTTCGTCTTGGGTTTTGGTTTCGGGTTCTAGAAGCACGAGCTGAGTGATTTTGGTCATTTTGGTTATTGAAATTTAGTGGGTCAGGTATGTTGTCTGGGTGAAATGCGTTATTTTGTGGGAGTGGGTCTTGGTTTTGGTTATTGTTCTGGTTCTGGTTTTCGTGTTGGTTCTGGTTCTGGTTCTGGTTTGGGTTATGGTATTCCATTTCTGAGTTTCTGTTTTGTACTCGGTTCTGCCGAGCTAACCTCTCTATTTCGGGCTCGTAGATTAACGGAGAATGTCGGCCCGAATGGCGGGTGTTCATAAACCTGTAATCTGCACAACTAACACAACCCGCGTAAAATACAGATAAATAAAATTTAAACTAAAAACTGAAAACAAAATTAAAACTAAAACTAAAATTAAACACAAAAATCAAATAACACGAAAAACACTAAGCGCACTAACTCCCCGGAAACGGCGCCATTTTGATGACCGTCGTTTGAGTCAATCAAAAACCTAATTATTCTAAATAGTTAGAGCAAGTAGGGTATCGTATCACAAGGAGTATGTGGTCAATGCAATTCGTGTACAGACTTAATATTATGAAGTGAATGGTTTTAGTGCTGATCACACAGGCAATTAAAGTGAGTTTATAGAACTAAGCAACGAACGAACAAGCGAGTTGTAAACAATTAACAAAGCAAATCACACCCGGGAATTCATGTAAGCAACCAAACAGTATCTCACGTAACCTAACAGATTGATTATTAACTATTAACTGAAAACTGATCAATCAGACAAAACCTTAGACGCCAACAATTACTTTACACACGGCACTGGTTATCAAACAGTCCTTGCCAGTGTGACTCAGTTAAGGGTAATTGTACGTTTTATCGTATTCAATCTAACCAAACATTTATATGACTAATTATCTAGCAACTGGTAACAGATCGTTCAGACCAACGTAAACCTAAACCGACCGAACACACAGAAATACCAAACATCAATAATCATATATCAATCATCAATAATAATACAATAATATTCATAGTCACATGAGAAAAACTGTAAAGATTACAAACTATACATCCCGGGTGCGATTCTAGGATATTAGCCAAGCCTAGACATTATCAAATCTTCGATACGGATGATAGGGATCATGCGGGAGGTCTTGACACGAGCTAGGATAGTGGAAATCGCCTATAGGACTGCTGGAAATCGCCTTTGGTTCGTAAAAACGGAGTTAGGGTTTCTTGTTGATGAAAAATAAGTTATAAACAAAAAAACCCGTCTGCACCACCCATCGCGATACGCGATGGGGTCTTCAATGGTCCATCGCATATCGCGATGGACCAGAAAGTCAAAGTTATATTTAACCCCCATAGCGATACGCTATGGGTCTTCAAGGGAGCCCATCGCGTATCGCGATGGGTCTCCTCACCAGCAATTATCATTAAACTTCTCGTTTCGCGTGCTGCACATCCCGGGTCTTCATTCCATGCTACAGCAGGTCCATATTGAGCACTTTAACATCTGTGACCTGATCTAGTAATACACGTATGAAGTATCGAAAGTTCTAGAATAAACAGTTAAAACTAAGCAATAAACGAACTAAAACGTATACAAATTAACCGGCCATCACATCACCACACTTATCTTTTGCTTGCCCTCAAGCAAAACTCTAAAGCAAACATCGACCTCCATCATAGGTATGTAGATTATTGCCATTAATACTAGTAAGGTTTAAGGTCATACCCAGTTTCCCAGACTGACACTGTTTTTAGATTGACATCTCACAAATACTGTTAAATGCCATAATAAAAACAATAGAGCCGCCCAGATAGGTGTACTTTGTTTCCGGTTAAGGCACACATGCTCATACCACTCGTAATATAACATCTCTCCTCCCGGTTTAATATATGGACTAGCAAAAGATGTGCCAGTATCACTCAGCTCTCCATATCATTCATAAGTACATATTAATCCATCAAGCTGCTTTGGCACAAATGCAAATCAAGAGATCAATAAAAGGGTTGTAACGGGGCCAGGTGTAAGGGTATGGAAGGGAAATATTTAAGTAGCTCAAACGATCCGACCCGGCTTATTACAAAACATCTAAATAAAAGAAACTAATGTACAACTAACTGACTGATTATATACATCTAAATAAACAAACTATCAACATACTGATTTCACAATTTTTTTTTTGACATAAACGAACTTCAACGAACTACAGGATATATAACTGAATATAAACAGACATCTTTTTGTCTTTTTCTCAATTTTTTTCTTTTTTTATAAGCATAATAACGTGATGTTAACAATTGAACAAATACAAATACAAGAACAAAAACAAAAACAATTACAATTACAAATAAACCTAGTTAGCCGGATCGTCTCGTAACATAATGTCGGGGTTAAACAAACGAAAAATAAGTCCAAGAAATGTTTTCTAAGGGACCCAACCCCCCGCCCCTCACATTACCCATGCTCATATGTATAATGTATGAGGCCCAACCCCCCAGTACCCACACTCTCGCTCATCCAGACGAGGCTTAACCTAATTGCCTCTATCACTTTTGCATTTTTCCAACTACGATCCCGTAATCCATGAACATCAGTGAAAGCACTCAAATGACGTGTGTGTACTATATATTATATGTGTATTATATATATTTGGGTCAACTCACACACGTACCAGAGGAAAAGGGTTGACGACATAAACATGTGTACCTGTCCCCATGACTCGTTATCCCCGCCTAAACGACCCCATTTTCAACTTCTCATAATAAAAACATTTGTGAGCAAGACTAATGAGACGCTGAAAAACCAACCATGACCAGAAACCTATGACTTGGCATTAATGGCAATAATTAACAGTTAACAACTTTGGTTTCTTAACACTCTTTGAGGTACTATCGGGCTAAAATTTTTCAAATTTCCCCCATCCCTACACTTGAGGTTTATATTGTCCTCGATGTTAAAATAGATATAATGATTAATAAACATTGAAGGGACGGGGTTGAAATTTACTTTTTGATTATTAAGCAATTTTAAAATTTCGGGGCTTATGTGAGGCGATTCTACTAACAAATATACAATTACACTTTTAACGATTAAAAATAATAAACAAAATTAAATTATGGAACCGAAATCACCTGATATCAACGTGACTGGAGAAGGACTAGCCGGCTCGTGAACTCTCTAAAACACTCGTGTACTCTCGTCTCATCCAATTACCAAACTAACAATCGAACCTGCAAAATTTCGAGATGTGTAGAAGCAAGCTTCTCACAAGTGTAAGACATATGTCTTGTAAGAGTTATGAAAATGAATATTTGTTAATTTTATTAAAACAATTACCGAGTCAAATTAATTCGTTTTATAAGAAATTCTGTTAAGTTAGTTAAAAACGTTAAAATACCTAACTCACTTTCATAGGAATTACGATTGCATTTAGCGTATGCAACAAGCCTTGTAAACCCCCGGTAGCCCGGGAGGACGAGCGGGGTCTCGTGAGGGTTTATAGTGAACTATACACACAAAGTTCTAAATAAACAAAATATACACGTACCTGGATTAACCACATTAAAATGAACATGAAAGCACTCTGGGTAGTTTAACTGTAACCTCGTTTTCTGATGGTGCGGTATCCCCACACTTAGCTTTTGCTATGATGGTACGCTTGAAATACAATTAGTAATATAAAAACTAAAACAAAATGGAAACTAAAAATATACAAAATGTACAATTACCACCATTTTGAAACTTGTATGTCATTCAAGGTGGGCGTCTGGCCCGCTCTCGTGCAACCTTCTCATTATAAGCACGCTTTTCTTCAATAATTTGTTGCCAGTCTTCCGAGAGGCCAGAATCTGTCCCGAACATCCTCAATCTCCGTTCTCGATCATTTTGTTTGGATGGTTGTCTCACTTTCTTCTTCCTTGGTTGGTTACCTTTCTCTTCCACCTTCTCACTCTGTAGTTTCTCAAATCCCTTCTTATCTATCCTGTCAATCACAAACATTCCTCTTTTCTGCGATCCTTGTCCAAGGATACACACTTATCAACAAGAGGGTTAGTAGAATTTTCAAACAATAATAACCGTTTATCACGGTCTCCACATTTGATTCCCAAAACCCCCTTAGCACAATCAATCACTGCATGTGCTGTGGCAAGGAATGGCCTACCCAATATGACTTGTGGTTGTGTATTGTTCACACGTTTAGCATAGTCAAGTACAAGAAAGTCAACTGGGTAGAAAAATTCCTCCACCTGAACCATTACATTAGTCACCATGCCCCGAGGAAGTGTATGAGTTTGATCCGCCAACACCACAGTGGTGTTTACCCTTTCTAACGGGCCAAATTCATACTGATCATATAAACTACCGGGCATGATACTAACACATGCTCCAAGATCTAGAAGTGCCTGATCAGTTTTAAATTTCCCGATTTGAATTGACAAAAGTGGCACTCCCGGGTCTTGGAGTTTACTTGAGGTGGTATTATTCTCCACCTCCTCATCTCTCATGTTGGTCAACTTTTCATTAAAACATTTATCACAAGAACAATTTTCACAAAAAGATGTTTCATTTTGCTTTTAATTTTGAGCTATTTTGGAAAATCATTTCATTTTGACCAACACAATCGCTCTCATCAATAACATCTTCCACCACCCCTTCAACAAACTGTGGTGGTGAATTAACTTCAACACTAGAAATTTCAAAATTAGGTAAAAGACTTACCGCATTGATGTGCACATTGTTTCCCTTCTTGGAGCTTGAGCAGTAATGGTTCGGGTTGACTGTAGTATCGCTCGGGAGTTGACCTGCGCTCTTTTGCAACTTTGCCATATCTGCTGCGAGCTGACCAATCTGCTTTGACATTGCCTCTGCTGACTTATCATGTAACTCAAACTGTTTCTTTGTCTCAGCCTTATGATCTGTCATAAACTTCTTCAATGCATCCAACTTTGAGTGCATCGACTCATCCGCATTTCCCGAGGACGCCCTCTGCTGCTCCTGATTACCCGATGAATTTCCACCCCGGTTACCGTCTCAGTTATACCCCCGATTCTGATCATACGAACCTTGTTGCTGCTGATAACCACATCCATAGAGGTTGAATGATTATATATTGTGTTTTTCATTTTAGACATATAAATATCGTTCATTGAATTTACCACATCCATCTTCTACACTCAAAAGTGTATATAAATTGATTTAATTAAAAAAGATAGATCTTATTTCATTAAACATATAAACATTTTAACTATATTAACATAGATACTTGTATATTTTTAATCGTCTATAATTTAGGTAATTGGTTATTTGATTATATAATGAATTGATATGTTGTAATTACACTGACATAAATATGTTTTCGTTAAAAATAAAAAAATTGTTTGAGCGGGAAATTTATGCTAAAAAATGAACCTCCAAATAACACATGTCCACAGTTAGTTTATTTTATTAGAATACACTAACACTAATAATATAATATGAAAAAGTGCACTTTAAAGTTTTACACAACATTCTTTAATGTTGCTTTAAATTCATATTATTTTAGATGAGTAATCCATTAAAAAGATTGTAATAATGTACGGCCAAGATTGATTATGTGCCTCAATGTAAAAGAAGGCTAAGACCATTGTTATCCAGATCTTCATCCCCGTTTTTATAATTACACTACAAAACATTGCATTTCTCTTTCCTGTTCAATTAAATAATATTACTTTATACATTTATCATTACAGTTCTCTCTCTCCTCTACTTATAACCAATTCAACAAATATTAAAAAATGAATAGGGACAAACAAAGTTTCCCTAAATTTACAAAAAATCATTATATTTTCTCTCTCCACCCTATATTTACACTCACAACCACTCAAAACCTCACCTTATAATTCACAAACTCTCATCATAGTAATATAGAGAATGTGTTGGAAATACTTCAAAAACTTGTATGCATATAAACAGATAGGGTCACGTACAAATTTTAATCAATAACTTGTAAAAAGGTTTTGCAGGTTTTTGAAAAGACAAGACACAAAAAAGCAACATCCTTTAAACCTACAATTAGTACGACTTGTCTCTTTCTCTTTACTCTTCAACAATATTATTACCAACTCTTTTTCTTCATATATAAAGTCCATGATCTTCAATATTATTTCCAACTCTTTGACACACTGAAACTAAAAACACCGGTCCAGCCTCCAGGTCACCGGTTCATGAGAATGACAACACGGTGGAAACCCGGCTGCGACCTGGAGGTATTCTTACAACATATTTGCATTGGTGGACCATTTTACCCCCACCTCCATCCTAGATCTTGGTGTTTATTCACAATCATGGTAAATAAATATACTCATAATATATACATTTGAAGTTAGGTTGTTTAATTTGTCTGTTTTGTTAAGGCGTGTAAAATTTTATTTTATATAATTTTGTTTGCTTTGTACTTGGAACTTTTTTATAAAACCTGGTAAAAACATGTATAAATAAGGAAGAACTTAACAGTATTATATAGTTATGGTTCGATCTTATGTTTATAGACTAACATTTAAATATCTGTTCAAGCTCGGATTGATAAAAAAACTCAAAACGAGCCGAACCTTGGCCTTAAATAAAGCTCGTATAGTTATCGAGCTCGATCTTGAGTTTTGTATTAAAACTCATTTACTTTCGTTAGAGCCTTGTGTATTTTCAAGTTTTTTTTTCTTTTGGATTTCTATGTATTGGATTTTACTCTACACAATCGAGCTCGAAATGAGTTTCAGCTCGTTTAAGGTGATGTTCAAGCTTTAGGCTCATTAAAGGTTTTTTTAAAGTATATAAAAGAAATTAAAATTTTATATAAATTAATTAATAAATAATAAACGGGGAGCTTGTAAAAGCAACTCGCGAGTGGGCTTGCTACTTTCAATAAAAGTAGCATGAAATGACTCAATGAGCCGAGCTCGATTTCTCATAAGTCAAAACAAGTCAAGCTCACGTGCGTCTCGTTTACACCCCTGGTTCTTATTTTGGACTTATTTTATACCATTCCAATTATTTGTTGGGAGCTAAGACTTCAACACGTTGTTGTGACCATAAAGATGTGACAACAATTGTAATGATGAGCAACGATTATGATGTGTTTCTAAATTTCAGGTATTAATTCATAAATGGGTTAAAAATGTGTAACTATTTACTTGGAGCATTTCAAAGAGATAAATTTAAAAATCAAAGGATATCTAACTAATCTAAATATGCTCCATAAAATCTAGATACGCCTCAAAAATCGATATATAGTGTTTTTAGATACGGTATTAACCTAACTCAACCGCTCTAAAGAGATGTGAACATGCATTTAGATGGTTTGAATTGATATTTATTCAAACTCAGTATGTTCTGTCATGGTTTTTGTAAGGGATATAATCGCGTGCGTTACCCTCTGCGGCTGATGTGACAACAACTGTGATGCTGAGCAATGATTATGATGTTTTTTTTTAAACTTCAGGTATGCTTATTATTCTTTGTATAAAATCATAAATGATTCAAAAATGTGTAACTATTTACTTGGAGCATTTCAAAACATAACTTTAAAAAGGATATCTATTTACTTGGAGCATTTCAAAACATAACTTTAAAAAGGATATCTAATGAATGTAGATTGTTGAAAATGCTCCATAAAATCTAGAACTGCCTCAAAAATCGATATATTGTGTTTTTAGATACGGTATTAACCTAACTCAACCGCTCTAAAGAGATGTGAACATGCATTTCGATGGTTTGAATTGATATTTATTCAAACTCAGTATGTTCTGTCATGGTTTTTGTAAGGGGTATAATCGAGTGAGCTACTTGGACCAGCTATCAAAAAAGTTCAAATTGAGCCGAGCTCAAATGAGCTCGATCCTTAGTATAAGCTTGTTTAGTAAATGATGAGTTCGAGCTTGAGCCGGATGGAGGGCATAAATGAGCTCCTTATATATATATATATATATATATATATATATATATATATATATATTATATTAAGGTTTAATATATATTTTTATAACAACTAATGTTATGTATACATAACATCTAAATAATATATGTTAAGTTATTTATTAAACAATAATAATAATAGTTAAAAAAAAACATGTGAAATATATAAATTAATTAAGAAATAATAAGTGAGCCTAACTCCAGGTTGAATAACTATTCCCGAGTTTAGCTCGAGGTGTAGATATAGAGCACAAAACTAGCCAAGCTCGAGCTCTCGGTAAAAACGAATCGAGCTTAGGCTTGACTTGACTTGTTTACACCCCACCACCTGTCTCGGTTATTGTTGGCGTTTCGTTTTGTGATACTGTAAAACCAAACGTATTTCTTAAACCATTTTACTTTAAACCATTTTACTATGTCCTTAAATTACCAATCAATTTCAATAGCACTCTAATACGATATTTTCTACGATGTTTTCTTGAAATGAAGGTGATTGTTGCTCTTTTGGTGTCGCTGCATGTGACAATCGTCAATTTCAGGTTAACTCCGTTAACTCAACTCCGTCAATTCAAACTTAATGATCACTGAATCTATAACGCACATCTCATTACATTTAAACTAGGGTTCAAAAGATGCTTAACACTTACTACATGTGTAGTCTTTCGGGAATTGCACCGAAACGCAAACGAGTTGACGCAAACGATTAGTGAATAAACGAAAAACGTCAAAACAATAATTATGTGATAATTATGTGTTAGACTTATGTGTTATGTGATAACATGTTATATAACGTTAACTCAATGTGCTAGAATTAGTTAATTAAGCTAGTAAAGTAACATTTGAAAGTTAAGGGACCAAAGTGTATTATATTATTATTATTAATATAAACCTAAAACCCTAACTCTCCTCTTCCTTTCTCTCCCAAACCGACGGCAGCCTCTAGAGCCCCCCTCCCTTGCGATCGGCCTCATACACACACACAATCAAGATTGTTCAAGTTTGATTGAAGATTAAGGTGCTAGGAAGGTATAAACAACTATCCTATGCATCCTCTATGTTTAATTTCGGTTTTAATGGGTTAATTATAAACCCTAGGTCTGATTTTATATGTGATGGTGTTCATGTGTCTTGTTTTGATTGAAAGATGTATTGATTGTCGAATTGATAGCTAGTATTGGTGCTATTGCATGTTAATTGTTGTGTCTTTGACTTTGAGATCGAATAAAACCCTAACCATGTATGTATGGTGTAATTGATATGCATGGATAGTGGTTATGGTGTCTAGAGTGTTATATGAACGGATTATGGTCCATAAATAGTTAATATGTTGAGTTTGGATGCAAACAGTTTCTGGACAGATTGTGTTGTTGATGTTCAATTGACTGTAACGGGGTGTAAATGTGAAAATTGGTTGAGATAATTGATACTACAGTAAACTAGGTTGAGTCTAGTTTCTAAAGAATATAAATTTGCAATTTTTGGACGTGTAAAAGTTAACCTTTATGATTTTACAAAAACGTTGTGCAAAGCTGAGTTGTTAGACCTGCTGTTAGGTTGTTTTGTAAATATTATATCTCATTAACTACGAGACCAATTGGGTTGGTTCCACTTCTGGAAGTTGGCTTGTTGAGTTAGGAACCTAACCCAAGTGGTCTTGCATTTGTTGGATTTTTCATTTAACGGGAATTGCAAATAACTTTCTGTTGCGCATAAATTTGACTGTTATAAGTTTGCTGTGGTAAATTGATCATTATGGGAAATATATATGGAATAAAAATACAACAAAATATGTTCTGGAAACCTAACACATATATGCTTTTGTGATGATTTTTGGTAAATTAATTGAGATGCTATGATCGGTGAAATAGACTAGTTTTACAAGTAGAATTCTGTCGGAGTTGCTGAATTTTGTAAAAGTTGCATGAAACATGGTAATTGCTAATTAATTGTTGTGTTTTGACCAAATTGCCCTTGAGGGGAATGATTGCTAATTAATTGTCGTGTTTTGACCAAATTGTCCTTGCGGGGAATAATTGCTAGTTAATTGTTATGTGTTGACCAAATTGCCCTCACGGGGAGTAATTGCTAGTGATGTACATTATTAATACATGACACGTAAATAGTTGCTCAGACATGTAATGTATCACAAATGTACTTGTTAAAGTCACACACGATTCACAAACGAAACACGAAACACATTGTGTGCATAGGTATTATGTGCCGGGTCTAGAGACTCGATAATAGTTCCGACACTTAGAAAAAAATCTCTTTGTTGTTTTAGAACGCTAGAGAGAGTTTTTCTGTGACGCGCATCCTTTGGTGATTTATTTTGGGAATTCTTCGCAAACAGTGAGTTCACTTACCCCTTTTTAAACTGTTTTCAAACGTTTTTCACTTGGGGGAGATAACATACTCCGAAAACGCATTTAAGATTTTGTTAATATAGATTATATATCACTTGTAAAGACTAAGTTGCAAACGCGTAAAGTCCTTCATTCACATCTAACCGTTTAATATTGGATAATAGCGAGTCATTGTTGAGTAGTACTACTGGGTTTGATAAACCCCACCCCACGCTAAACTAGACTGGAGGTCGAGTGGGTGTAATCTTGGCTAAACACATACCATGGTCGGGATAGACCTGGTGGCAAGGCAAATGATAAACAGTCAGCTTCGGTGTCGAACACTTAGTAATACTTGTTTTATAGGCTAGCTACCTATAGATATATAATTGACATAACACTATCTGGTAACGCAAAACGCTTAACACAAAACGCTGAACGCAAAACGCTTAACGCAAAACGCAAAACGCTGAACGCAAACGCTAAACGCTTTATTTTATATAAACTTGTGAACTCACCAACCCCGTGTTGACACTTTTAGTATGTTATTCTCAGGTAGTCGAGGCGGGCGCGCGGTATATGATCATGCATGGTTTTTGAACATTCTGATATGCAAACATGTTTTTAATTATTATCACTTGGGTTTTTAAGTCGTCCTGCGTGACGTAACTTTTGTCTTTGGTTTTTACGCTTCCGCACTTATTTTCATTTAAACGTTTTTATGGTTTGATTATAACTAATGATTCCGATCATGTTAGTTCACACCCTCTGACAGTAAAACTCCGTTAGTGGAATTTGAGGGTGTGACACTGCAACCGTTAACTACATACATACAAAAAAGATAATCACTATCCGAACAATTTCTTATTGATTGTGATAATAAATTTAACATAGCTTTGAGATGGGCCAAGTGAAGAAAGCATTTGAATTCATACTTAAGTATGAGGGTGGGGTCCCTAGTGAAGAAATGTACCCATTTAAGGGTAAGAAAGAGAATGCAAACTTAAAGGGGTTAATATACATGGGTATAAGAGAGAAAAAACACTACAATTGCATTTAAACTTGTCATGTAGACGATGGATGAAGCCAAAATGTTTGGGTATAAAAAAGTTATGATGTCGTTCAATTATAGTGTTGATGGAGGTCGTAAGGAAACAACCATTGAGGGCCGAGATCGATGTATAATGATTCGAATGATCGGTTTTAACAAAGGTAAAAAAAATTATAAGTTTAGAAAATCTTTTCTTTTTCTTGTGTAATAACATACAGTTTCTTTGTTTTTGAATAGGATATATTTTGTTACATGCCTGTAAAAAGTAGAAGCATAATGTTTTAATTGTTGGTTTCAGGACAGAGAATGACGTTGATTATTGGATAATCAAAGGCTCGTGGCGTGAAGAATGAGGTGATGGCGGGTATCTCGCCTCGAGAGAATGTTAGCAATGTTTTTAAAACCGGATCGGCACTTGAACTTGACACTTTACTGGTTTACCGGTTGGACCGGTGTCAAGAACCGGACGACCATAATTACTTGGATATTAATATAACACACAAAAAATATATATTTAATATTCATTTAATAAATAATACGTAGCCCGTTTTAAATATGAAGCCCACTTTTCATCTCTGGCCCAATTTCATTCATTTTAGGTTATACATATTTCATTAGGTTTAGTTTTATCAACTGTCTTCTACAATAAGGAAAAGGAAGCCTTCAACCTTACAGCCACCATGTCTGTGAGGATTTGAAACATACAAACTACTCTTCATTCTTGTACTATTGGTCTAAGGTTGAAAGATAGATCGATGGGAAAGTATTTTTCTCTAGACTGGATCATCATCACTACTTATTCTCGTCATCTTTCAACTCTGATTTCCCTTTTCCGGTCAAACCTCCGATCTGTTTTCCGGACCGCCTTACTAACCGTAAGCGGCTCCTAACCGGCCGGTTATTGGTGAAGCGAGCGAACTATGTATAACCGGACCGCCTTACTAACCGATCTTCGGTCCGATCCGGTCGTGCAAACACTAAATGTTAGTGATCCCAATGGAACATTGGGGATAGCAACATGATGTTGTTACCCTTAAAAAAAAGATGTTAAAATGTCACGATTTGAAGTGACATGTAACTTTAAGATTTAAATACAATGTTTAGTTTATATTTGAAGTGTTATTAATGATGAAAAACTAGTATAAATAGTCACGTGTTGTTGCGGAACACGTTAAACGCATTAATACTTAGAAAGTTTAACATGACAAGGGGTTATCAAAAAACGTAGAAATAATCTAAATAAGGCCACAATATCTATATTGCATATCTTCAATAATACTTTCTCTACACCAAGTTATAATGCTAAAATTAAGTAAACATAATTGGGTAAGGACGGGGTCATTAGCTAAAAGCAACAGCAATGGAAGACGATAAGAGTAAGATGTATTATGTGAATTCACACTAAAAGAGGCCCACACTTGCAGATCCGGCTAACCAAAATTTGTGGTCTTGCTAAATTAAATAAAGAACAAATCATATAAAACATATATGTGTTGTCAGTTTTTTAAAACAAAACCACACAACCGCCACGGTCTCCAATTGCAACAAGATCACCAAATTATTTACCAAATTTAATAGCTAAAACAATATCAACTTTAGCGCGTTGTCATGATAAGAAGATAGTCACAAACTTATACTAAATACATATAATGATATAACCAATTACCATTGAAATATCTATGTGTATAACTACTTACAACTACAACTTTAACCTATTAATAATATAAATATCTTTAAGTCAAATACAATTATGTAAACTTCAAACTAACCATATAATCTATATTATATACTTTAAATAACATTCTCCATACCAATTTCAAAACCTAAACACATGAACTTAATGTATCATATTGTCTCTTTTTCTTAAACCCTCTGGGAATGTTAAAATCACCGAATATGCAGACTATAATTCGATCAGTTACGACTGAATTTAAATAATCTAAACACAACCAATCAAAATCAAAGTTAAGGCAGACTGAAATCAAAGATAAGACCATTCGAATCACAAAATTATTAGAATACAATTTACTATTGGAAGTCAAATGTCTATATAACACAATGTAGGAAGCTTAGAAATAATAAAAACGCAACACCAATGCATAAACTTAAAAGTCAGATTACATGCTTTAAGCTTTTTATGCATGTTTTGTTATAATAATAGAATTCATTAATTTCATTATGTTGCATAAAAAGCTAGTTTGTAGAGATGGAACTAAAGACATGAATTGAATTTGAAAATAATGACATGAACTGTTCAATATTAGATAATTTTTAGACTAAAAACCAAAGTCAAAGTGAAACTGTTAAGACATTTGATATGCATATCCCTTAAATTTAAAAGTTCAAATTCCCCCAAAGATGAAATTAGAAACCCTGGCTTTCACATAAAGTGAACAATTTAACTAAAATTGAAGATATCATCAAGTCAAGAAGAGATAATGGTTACCTTAAAGAATGGAAAAGTCGAATGAATGATAGATTTTGGCGGCTAAGGGCTTCTTCGCTCAACGAATAGCGTTCGTCGATTTTGGTGGCTAACGGAAAGCGGTGGCAGCTGGAGACCATAACTCGTTTTATTTGTGTCTTTCCGTCAACATAAACAACAACGACGTGCATCTGATCTCTGAAACAAAAGAGAGAAGCAAATCAGAAAATGGAAACCGAGTTACAGTCGCCATGCGCTGTCCCCATAGGCGGCTAGAAGGGCCGTCGGCAACAACGGGACAATGTGTGGCTCATAATTAATCTTTTGATGAATAGTAGAATTACTGAGATGAGCAAAGATGATTATATATATATATATATATATATATATATATATGTACACACTAGTTTTTATCCCTCGTATTACGGGGGTTGTGTTTCTTTTTTCGTGATTAATATTTATATTTTTTTGCATTTTAGTTTTATGGATTATAAAAAAATTAATAATATATTTAGGGTTTGATGATGAAATGGTTTCACAAATAAATGACATGTTATAACCCGTTTAAAAGCTATGGGTTTGGTGAGACCCATGACCCGCCTATTTTTTTTACTATAAAATTGTTTCTTATTATAAATAATATATTTTCTTAAAAAATTTGATATTAATATTTAGTATATCCCTACTTTATAAGATTTGCATATCAATACTTGGTGAGATTTATTTTTAAAACAGTGACATGTTATAACTCGCTTAAGGTTATCTACGTAGTGAGACCCTACCGTGAATTCGGGTCAAATGCACTTGAAGTCTTCATTTACAAATTAAACAATATGGTGGCTTGAGTAAATGTAAGAAACAATCATAATGCTTTTAAATGTTTCGTTTATTTACGGGGGTGTTTTATATTATTTGTTTCTAATATTTATTTATGTTTTGAATTTTTATTTTTTTTATTGTATAATAGTTAATAATATAGTTATGGTTTGATGATAGATTGTTTCACAAATAAATGAGATGTTATAACCCGGTTTAAAAGCTATATAGTTTGATGAGACCAAGACCCGTTTATTTTTTTACTATAAAATTGTTTTTTTATTATAAATAATATATATCTTTTTTAAATAAATAATATATTAATTTTCAGTATATCCTTACTTTATAGGATTTTTATATCAAATATTTGGTGGGATTAATTTTTAATTTAATGAGATGTTATAACCCGTTTTAGAAATATATGAGTTTGATTAGACTCATACCCGTGAATTCAGATCAAATGCATGAGAACCCTCCATTTAAAAATCAAGGAAATCTGGTGACTCCAAAAATAGGGGAAGCAACCACATCGCGACACTTATGATTTTATTGTTTTCGTTTATATATATTATAGATATTATATAATATGATCTTTTGAGCATGAAGTTGGTTATAATACACATGTTTTTTTTTTCATTTGAACATGTGGTTGATGTGGTTGGTTATGTTTATGTTTTTGATATAAGTAGTTAATTAACAAATAGAGATGTAATTAATGATGGATAGAGTAAGAGTTGAGTTGAAAAAGATAAGAGACCAAGATGAATAGACTAGTGGCAAGCTCTATGCATGAGATTATATGAGTTAGAATTATATAATCTTTTCGGGTTGTATTTTATGACTAAAATTGGAGAAATCAGGTTAACAAATGAAAAGATAATTAATTTGTGTAAAATAATAATAATAATAATAATAAAACTAATATTTATATTCGACAAAAGCAGTTACCTATAGACTATGTTATCGTTTAGACTTACATAGAAATTATGACCTTTTACTAATAATGATAAACTAAACAATAAGTGTTATTTTTATTTCCTTGGGAAGTGATGAATGTAAACAGAGAACAATGAGATTAGTATCATAGCAACAATTTTCTGACGATTACTTTTAATTTTCAAGCATAAAATAACACTAGTTATATCATTTGGAATTAGGCTATACCTTTTTTTATATTTAGCTTCTGTGATGGAAATTTGAAATCATTCGGCAACTATGAACTTGGTTTATATGTGCTGAAGAGGTAGGTTCCAGCAGAGCCCAGTTGGATCCGCAAGACTCACCTTAAAAAGGGACGTCTGCGCAAGGACCAACTGGTTCCGCAGGACCCACCATGCTCAGAGATGAAGACCTTACGCGCAGTACGCCAGCTGTTCCCGCAGGGAAAGCCTCCCAATGGTGAAGTACCCCGCCTGTCCCCGCAGCTGCGGATACAAGCCATCAGGGAAGGCTACCCGCACTAATAGCAAGGCTACACGCACAAGGCACTAACTCTCAATAATTCAGTGTCACCTGAATGAATGAGCAAGGCGGGAACACTCCCGCCCAAATGAGTCAGTCCGTATGCTTCTGGAAGATCTTTTGTACTATACCTGCCAAGGTATGGACAAAATAGACAAGATCTGACCAAAGCAGCCAATGAACCAATCACAGGGTGACAGCTCACCGACAACAGTACGAGGAGGAGCATGATCTAGTACTGTTTGTCACTATTAGCCGCTGCCTACTCACCAACCCTTGTCGTGGCACGCACATAGCATGCAGTTGGTGGAAATGGAACAGTACACAGCCGGCCTTGTCACTATCAGCCGCTGCCTACCCACCAACCAGCATGGCACGTGCGTAGCCCATAGTTGGTAGAACAGGAATATTATACAGCTGGCTGTACCTGCTTGGAAACCTACCTTCGGCTATAAATACTCCAACACCTTGGAACGGTATGATCATCTTGTATCTTACCTTCACTAGCTATTTCTCTCAATATATACTTATATTCAGAGCAATCTAGTCTGATTCTCACGCCGGAGGGTGGTCACAAGGAGGAACCTCCCCTTCTCAGTGACGAGCTCACGGTGTCTGTTTTGCAGGTCATATGAAGAACATCCTTCTTTGCCGGACCTAACCCTCGTGGGAAACATTACTTAACCCCCAGATTATCCATAATCTGCCCGGGGTCACTTAGTGTTTCTTCATTGGCGCTATCCGTGCATAAAAGCTAGAACTAATTCTCAATTTTTTCAAAACTTCTGAAAAAATGGTTAACGTTACTCCGGTCCCAAGGCCAGTAAGTGACCAAGAAACCCCGGTAACCACAACCCCAGCTACTGGGGGGGAACACCGGCGGTTACACAAATTTTACGAACACTACACCGGTTACCCAAGCCGGGGCAAGTGCAGTAAACAATATTTCACGGGGGGAAACCGACGCGACTTCTCCAAAACCTTTAGACCAACTGCTGCAAATGCGGGAACATCCAAGTTTGCAAGGGACATTGCGGAAGCAATCGCTCCGAGAAGTGCCAAACAGATGTCCAGCATCGGCACTTATGATGGTCTATCCGACCCAGATGATCACTTGAACAGATTCATAGCGGGGGCAACCGTCAGTAACTGGACGGAACCCACGTGGTGTTATATGTTCCAGATGACGCTGGTTGGAGCGGCCAGGGCGTGGTTTGATCGTTTACCGGTCCACCACATCTATGATTAGGCGGACTTTCAACATAAGTTCAGCCAACACTTCAGTCAACAGAGGAAATATACTGAAGAGCAGTGGACGATCCTCAACTGCGTGAGAGAGGAAGATGAATCTTTACTAGACTTCATCACTCGCTTCAACTCCAAAAAGCTGAGTCTGGGCAACATAAGTGAAGATCTTGTTCGCCCCGCTTTCATCCAGGGCGCCGAATACCCAGAGCTTATCCGCACGTTGACGGGTAAGGACGGCATGCCATCCACATGGGATGCCATCATGACGACGGCCAAGCGCTTTGCCGAGACGGAGAAGCAACTGGGTAGGGATCTTCCCCAGAGTACACACCTTTACACGCAGAGGACCAGAGAAAACAATGTTCGGATCGCCCGGCAGAACAAAAAGAGGAAGCTAGGTATTTGGCAGTCAAGGGTAAACTTTGACACCTCATCCAGCTCTCGCCCTCTTGTTGGCGGATGGGATAACACGCACCCTTCAAGCCGAAAACACCAGTGGACGCCACTCACCAAAAGCGTCACGGAGATATTTGCCACCGAAAAACTCCCATGGCCAAAAGCTCCAATGATCCGGCAGCGACCTAATGCGGATCAGAGCAAATCCTGTGACTTCCACGGGACAAAGGGTCACAATACAGAGGAGTGTACATCCTTGAAGGATATTGTTGAAACATTCGTCAAGGATGGAAGACTTGCACACTTTGTGGCATCAATCAAGAATGGAGGAAGGAATGATAACCGGTATAAAGGCAACGGACGAAAGCCCGTTGACATCAGCATCCACATGGTTCATGGCAACATCAGAGGAAGAAAAAGACGAACGACAGAACCATGCGAATGGAAGGAAGCTGAGGTGCGCTTCCCGCGAGTGCCAGGAGGACCCAGCAAGGAAGGCCCTATCGTCATCAAAAGCCAGCTGGGGCATTACATAACTTCCCGCACTCTTGCTGACAACGGCCCCTCGTCAACGGTTATGTACAGACAGTTCTTCGACAAGCTAGACGACGAAGACAAAGAACGCCTGGAAACGGTTTACGCCTCAATGGAAGGGTTCGACGGCAGCACAAACACCCCCCTGGGTATCCTATCTTTCCCCGTCATCCTCACGGACGGGAAATACTCCCGCACAGAAGACGTGGACTTCGTCGTAATGAGGAAGCCACATCACACATACGACATTCTCTTCGGGAGAGACGGGATGGCAAGATTCAACGCCGTGGTATCTTCAGTCCACGGCATGATGGGATGGCCAACTGCTGAGGGTGTAACGATGATCACCGGTATCCCCCAGGTATGCATCGCATCCGTCTCATCTAAACCCAAACCAAAGATGGCTAAACCAACCATCACCGAACCAGAAAAATGGGCCCTCAATGGCAAATACCCTGACCAGGTTGTTACAATTGGCCCAACAATCATTGATCCTACGCGCACCTTGCTCAAACGCTTACTACAGAAAAACGCTGACATCTTTGCGTGGACACCAGCTGACATGACTGGTGTACCTCGAAGTAAGGCAGAGCAAAAGCTCAAGTGTGACCCGGCTTTTACGCCAGTCATACAAAAGCGCAGAGTAATGGGGGCGGAACAAGCTAACGCGTGTAGAACCCAAGTCAAGGAACTCCTTGACGCGGGCATCGTACGCGTTAGTAGATATCAAACATGGGTTGCAAATCCCGTTATGGTACCGAAGGCTAACAAACAATGGCGCATGTGCATAGATTTCAAAGATTTAAACAAAGCATGCCCCAAAGATTGTTACCCGTTACCTGAAATTGACCTCAAAGTGGATTCATTAGTACCGTTTCGCCTTAAATGCTTCCTTGACGCATATAAGGGGTACCATCAAATCCACATGGCTGTAGATGATCAGGACAAAACCGCATTTCGGACGCCCGATGGCACATTTTGTTATCAAATGATGCCATTCGGACTTAAGAATGCAGGGTCCACATACCAACGCCTGATGGACAAAGAGTTTCATGCCCAAATTGGGAGAAACTTGGAAGTCTACATGGATGATTTGGTCATCAAAAGCCCTGAGCCAGAAGCGATGTTGAAAGACATCGAAGAAACTTTCAACACGCTCAGAAAGATAAACATGAAGCTCAACCCGAGCAAGTGTTCCTTTGGGATGGAAGAAGGGAAGTTCTTGGGAGTCATTGTTACTAAAGATGGCTTCAGAGCAAACCCTGAAAAGGTCGAAGCTATTATTAAAATGGAATCACCTACTACCATCAAGCAAGCCCAGACACTGAATGGACGCCTAGTCGCACTTAACCGCTTTTTGTCAAACCATGCGGATAGGTCGTTCCCATTCGTGTCAACATTGAGAAACTGTTTAAAGAAAACGCACTTCCGCTGGACACCAGAAGCGGAAGTAGCTTTTCAGGAAATTCGGTCACGCTTGATCGAACTCCCAACGATCACAGCACCAGAAGCGGGGGAGGAATTAATCATATATCTTTCTGCCACAGATAGAGCAACCGGGGCAGTCCTGCTAGTAGAGCGAAAAGGTATCCAGATGCCTATTTACTATGTTAGTCGTGTCCTAACAGACGTAGAAACCCGGTACTCCACCCTGGAAAAACTAGTCTTAGCACTTGTACAGGCTTCACGCAGGCTAAGACGATATTTCCAAGGTCACCCAATCACCATTCTCACCAACTTCAAACTCGCAAACGTTCTAGGCAAACCCGAGTTATCGGGACGTCTAGCCAAATGGGCAATTGAGTTGGGGGAATATGCGATAAAGTACAAGCCAAGACCAGCTATAAAAGGCCAGGTCCTGGCCGACTTTATTGCAGAAGTCCCCGCTTCGCGGGAGAAAGAGTGCCAGGAGGTGGCTCAACCCCCCCCAGCACAGGACATCAATGATGTCTGGCGACTCTACACTGATGGAGCAGCCAGCAATGAGGGTTCAGGCGCAGGGTTGAAACTAACCAACCCAGCAGGCCAAGAATACACTTACGCTATTCGACTGGATTTTCCAAGTACGAATAACGAAGCCGAGTATGAAGCATTCTTGGCCGGGCTGAGAATTGCGCGTAAGATGGGAGTGAAAAACTTGGAAGCCCACGTGGATTCCATGTTAGTAGCCAACCAAATAAACGGGACGTACACGGCCGTGAACGACACTATGGCCCTGTACCTCGCACAAGCAAAAACCCTTATGCGTGATTTTAATGATTGTAAAGTCATACACGTCAAGCGTAGCGAAAACAAATCTGCGGATGCGTTAAGCAAGCTTGCATCATTAGCCTTCACCCATTTGGGAAAGGACATCTGCATTGAACTCCTTGAAGCACCATCAGTCCCGCACAAGGAAATTTGTGTCATCCAAACCGGCACAGAAACGTGTATGACACCGATAATAAATTACCTTGCAGCGGGTATACTACCAGAGTCAAAAACACAGGCAAGAAAAATACGTTGTAAAGCATTAAACTATCAACTCATTGATGACATCCTTTACAGACGTAACTTTCTTGGCCCACTCTTAAGATGCGTGGACAACCAAGATGCTGACTACCTCCTAAGGGAAGTACACGAAGGCATCTGTGGAGTACACGCAGGTCCACGCGCTGTTGTAGCTAAGCTAAACAACGCAGGATACTTTTGGCCGGGGATGCATATGGACGCGCTGGCATACATTCGAAAGTGTAGGGCTTACCAGCTCTACGCACCCAACACGCATCGCCCGAAGAATGAACTTGTTCCAGTCACCTCTTCATGGCCATTTCAGAAGTGGGCCATCGATGTGACAGGCCCATTTCCTACAGCAGCAGGAAACGTTCAGTTCCTAGTGGTAGCCATCGACTACTTCACCAAGTGGATAGAAGCAAAACCCTTAGCCCAAACAACCTCAAAACATATTAAAAAATTTATTTCGGAATTTATTATTTGTCGTTTTGGACTTCCACAGACTTTGGTGAGTGATAACGGCACCAACTTTGCTGACAAGAAGCTACAAAAATGGCTGGAAGAACTTCAAATCACCCACACCTTTACCTCAATGGCACACCCGCAAGGTAACGGTGAGGTGGAAAGAGCAAATAAAAGCATCGTCGAAGGCATAAAGAAAAGACTCCTGGAACACAGATCCGGCTGGGTAGACGAAGTTCCACACGTCCTTTGGGCAAACAGAACGCTGAAAAAGGCTAGTACGGGAGAAACCCCGTTCAACCTCACTTATGGCACTGAAGCCATGGTCCCAGTCGAAATTGGTTTGCCCTCACCAAGGGTCTTGATTCAGCCAGAAGACAATGATTCGGAAAGACGGTTAGACATTATGCTAACCGAGGAACGCAGAGACTTAGCCGCCGCGCGTGAAGAAAACTACAAGCGACAAATGCAAAAGTACTACAACACGCGGGTAAAACTCTGCAACTTCAATGTAGGAGACTACATATTGCGTAACAACGAGGCTTCAAACCAAGAGCGCCAAGGAAAACTGGCACCGGTCTGGGAAGGACCGTACATTATCAAATAAGTTTTGGGAAAAGGTGCATACCGGCTCGAAAGGCTCGATGGCACTCCTATCCCAAGAACATGGAACGGAGCTCAATTACGCAAATGTTACATGTAGATCAATTCCAAACTTGTAAAGAAAAGGCCTAGAGCCACTTCTAATGGAAATGATTATCCTTTATCACATTGTGTTGATAGCCCTACCTTTATACTTATGAACTTCCCAAACTGATATGCCGGTATTCACCGCATAAATATGGGAAGAAGTCGTTGCGTGTGGAAGGCGGCAAAACCTGCATAAACACATAAAACGGTAAAATTTTCTAAGGAAAACCTTCACGCAGGTCAGCTATAGGTGAAGTTTGGTCATCCTAATAAATGAAAGTGACGGTCCTACCCGCACAATCATGATAGAGGAAACTGAACATTAACCTATTGGCAACCGCGCGTCGAAAGGTTAACTTATTCAAAACACTTAGAAAATTTCAAAGGAAAAGATGAGGAAAACTTCCACGCAGGTCAGATATAGGTAAAGTTTAGCCATCCTACTAAGTGAAAGTGACGGTCTTATCCGCACAATCACGAAAGAGGATGAAAAACTTTAACTTATTATCTGCCACGTTGAAAAGTTAACTTATCTAAGTACTCAAGAAATTACTAAGTTAAAACAAAATATGCGCGAAATAAACAAGGCAAGGCATTAACAAATAATCTTTATTCCATCAACATTCAAACATTACAAGAATTGCTGGGTACATACCCGCATACAAGATTAGAAGTCTATACAAACATGAAAATCTACTCTAATGGTGGAAAGGGATCTAAAGTATCAAGCTTCAGGACCACTCCCACTTGGACCCGCACCATCAGTAGAGTGTGGCGGTTCAAGGAAAGCTTTGAGGATAGCTAGCCCATCATCAGCAGCAGCAATCTCGTTTACCTTCTCCACCACCGGATGCGGGAAGGCGGCATACTGATTCACTGCTTGGTCATACGCAGCTTCAGTATCCACATTGTAAAGAGGGAAGTTGGAAGGCGGAATGCCTTGTTCAACAAACCCTAGACCAAGCAAGAAGCCAGCCTTTTCCCCATCCTCATGAGAAGCGTTGAGGGCTGCGCTCATCGCATCGTCATATAATGTGTTCGTGAACACCCGATGCACAACCTAAAAAACAGAAGTATATCAAAAACTCTTCTAAGGAAAAGCGTAAAGAAATTGTGAAACTGCGCATACCTGAGACAACGCTTCTCGGAGAAGCCATTCCTTGGTAACCAGAGCCTTCTGGAGGGCAGCTTGAGCTTCATTACGGGCGCGTTCGGCTTCGTTCTTTGTAAGGTTGGCAAGCAACACATCTTTGGCTGCAGCCTCTTCGACGCCCTTTAGCTTACGCTCAGTGTGGTCAAGCACCCCCCTCTGGTCCAAGATCTCTTGGAGCTTCTTGGCATCTTCCATGGCCAAGGCATCATGAGCCTGCTGGAGCCTCTCCAATTTGGCTTTAAGTTCCTCATTCTCGATGCGTAGAGGCTCGGCAGCAGCTTCAGCCTTGGTGGCCCTCTCGGTTGCGTTCCGTGCAGTTTCCTTAGCCAACCGAAGCTGTTCATTAACAGCTTGGGCGGCCTTGGAACGGGCCTCGAGACGAGCCTGAACTTCAACCTCAAGGGCCTTGAAGGCCTTCTCCTTCTCCGCAGCAACGGCGGAGAGCCTCCTGTTCTCCTCCCGGACAGCCCGCGCCTGAGCTACTTCTTGGATACGAGCTGCCTTTAACTTGTCGTTTTCACGACAAAGCAGCTCGACGCGCGGCTGCATCCGGGCTACGAGAATGCGGAGCTCATTTGTCAACCTACCCTCCTGGTAGCTTGACATTGCTTCCCCCAGCGCCCCACTTGGGGCGGCGTGGCGCACCCACTCGACGCATTCCCCAGGCGTCCGAAGGGTTGTTCCTCGGCGGATGTTCCATCGTGGAACATACACTTCATTGGAATCCGACACTGCAAAAGCAAAAAGCAGTTAGCAAAAGATGATAAAAAAATATATATAAAATAAAATAATAAAAGGCCAAAATAACCCTACGCACCTGTAGGGTCGACGACAGGCCTGTAGCCGCCAAACCCATCACCCGAACCTAACGGATATCTGTCCAAGAGGTCAGGCAGATGGGAAGGAGGCAAAGATTGCCTTGACGCCCCAACCCGGACATACCTGAAGGACCGGCCGTAGTCGCCGGCGCCGGAGGAGGTATAGCGGAGGCCGCCGTGGTAGAAACCAACGGAGATGAACTCACCGGAGATGAACTCACAACCGCGGCCGCGGCTGTGGAAGAATCCACAGAAACACTCACCGCCGGCTCAGTGAAGGAATCAGTGAATATGGCACTGACAGCCGGCGGAGACGTCGTCACAGTTGGAACAGTTGGCTCAACCGGGTGAGCAACTGAACCAACTGAAGTAGGCGCAGTCGCCTGGGTCATCGCCTCAGGTAGGTTGACCAAACCTACCGTCATGGGTCCGGAGATGCTCCTCCCCGTTCCACCCTGGAATGCGGTAGCATCCACGCCTGCACAAAGAAGATATATAAGTATAATGGCGGAAAGATATGCAGTTAAGTTAAAGGAAGTATACTTACGGGTCCTTTTGAGCTTGAAGGTGCGAACGGGCGGGGACGAACCCGATGGAGCCGGCCTCTTCGTACCGGTCACCGTCGTTGTCCTGGGCTGCTCGGAGGTGATAGCCGTTTCAACCTCCAAAGCAGTGGTCTCAACACCACCCGGGTTCCCCGCCGCGTCTTCACTCTCGGTCTCCGACTCAGACCGGTTCACCTGGTCGGCAGTGGAGGCTACCTTCGCCTTGCCCTTCCTGCCAGCAGCCTTCTTCTTCCGCGCAAGAAAAGGACCATCTGCGGATTCCTCATCAGAAGATGACAAGATTAGAGGAATTCCAGCAGAGGTTTCAGCATTCAGAGGGCGAGGGTTAAATAGTCTTTTACCTGGCCGCGTGGCGCTCAGTATTTCGTGGCCTGGCGGGTAGGCCTCCACAAACCGATCCGCAGTCTGCGCAAGGATGGGCAACTCGTTCTCGTCAAGAGCACGAGTACCCAACCGAGCGGGACCGTCAGCTTCCCGCGAATGCAGGAGGGACTGCAAGTCATTTCCCTCTGAAATAAAAAGAAAAACAGTTAGAAAAAACCTTAAATCAACAAAGAAGACGGAGCATACCGTAAAGGATAAAGTTCAAACCGTATTCAAGTACGATGGGAATCTGTGGCGCATCCGCCCCAGCATCCTTCCACACCCTGCTCATACCGAGCATCACCATCCCGGACTCCGGAAAGCGGTAAACCGGAGTCTGGATCCGGGAAATCTTGGAGAACCATTCCGCCTCCTGGTAGTTGGAGGCGTGAAGGCTGGGGAGAGCTCTCCCGTTCTTAAATATCATCGCCATAGGGACGACACGGGCAGAGATGTAAAAGAACTCCCGCTTCCAAGACCGAAGACTGCGCTCGGTAGCGCAGATCTTCAAACCCTTGATCCGGGTGACCAGGGTGTACCAGCCTTGGATGCACCTCCAGGAGTAGAAGGTCATCAGGCGGTCGACGTGGGGATCCACGCCAAGAATGAGGCACACCCACTCAAAATGGCGGATCTTGGCGATCGCCATTGGGTGTACCTCCGTCAGGTGCACACTGTGTCTATCCAGAACACGGTATACAAACTTCGTCAACGGGAACCTAAGATTCCCATAGACGAAGAAGGCAGCATATACCCCTATTTTGCTCTTGGGGGCATCGTACACCGTCTGGTGTGGCTCCGGAAACTCAGGCTCGAACGGCTCGAGCATGAACTTCCGGACGATGTACCGGTAAAGCTCGATGGGAAGAGCACACTGGCATTCGCCACTAGTGCTCTTATCGTCCTTATCGGACGTAGACGTTGGGTTCTCGACATACAAGTCAGACTCCTCGACGGTAGCTTCTGGATCATGAGTAGACGACATGTTTTGGAGGTAAAGAACGATTTCAGGAGAATGCTCGACAGAAAGTTAAGAGTATTCGCCGGAAATCGCTTAGAAGAAGAAAGAAGTGAAAGTGTGGATTACCGTGAACCCTCTTCTCCTTTATATACTCATCGCAATGAATGCGATGAATTTAATGCGGAGGAGAGAGAAAAGAGCTGGTGCAATGAAACTATGACACGTGGAAAAAGCAAGCTGGCAACAGCTGTTGACGGGACGCGCGTCGTAAAATCCGCACCCACGCGCCCGAAAAATCGCGCCCACGCGCCTGAAAAAGCGTCTGGAATGACCATATACTGTCACGTCGCCATAACTTCCTGTACGTCCTGACATTGTCAGAATAAACCGTCGGACGACATTTCAACAGTTTGGACTGTTCTTATCCTTTCACCAACTCTTCGAATTTCAAAAAGATTCAAAAGTAAGCGGGACTATACCCCTTACCTTGGCAACCAAGTAACTATAAGACAGGTGCGAGTACAGTGTCAAGGCAAAACCCTTCACATACTTAGCACCCGCAGGGAATGGACGCCAAGAATACCTTGGAAGTAAGATAACTATAAGACGAGTGTGGGTACAGTGTCAAGGCGAAACTCTTCACATACTTAGCACTCGCAGGGAATTGAAACCAAGAAGGAACTTCTGGGCCATGCTTGCGGAAAGGGAAATAACATCCCCGCATAGCGGGAACGTTGAGAACTAGATTGTTTGAAGCTCCAGGATGGAATTGGTTCTTTAACATAATTGATCACTATGTTTAAAACTACCAAAAACTCGTGGAGAATCTACACAAGTGAAACTCAACGTTCCTGACTTGCGAGGAGGTTACACACCTACCCGCATCATACCCAAAGATCAAGCAGAAAAGTCGGGAATTTCTGCACGTGACATTAGGGAAACCGCGGGAAGAATCCCCACGGACAACCGTAAAACTAAATCCTTTTCAAAACCCCTTGCTTAAGTCCAAAGTTCACCTAACTTATTAACAATTCATGAGAAGAACATTGGACTGGGGGGACTTGAAGAGGTAGGTCCCAGCAGAGCCCAGTTGGACCCGCAAGACTCACCTTGAAGAGGGACGTCTGCGCAAGGACCAACTGGTTCCGCAGGATCCACCATGCTCAGAGATGAAGACCTTACGCGCAGTACGCCAGCTGTTCCCGCAGGGAAAGCCTCCCAATGGTGAAGTACCCCGCCTGTCCCCGCAGCTGCGGATACAAGCCATCAGGGAAGGCTACCCGCACTAATAGCAAGGCTACACGCACAAGGCACTAACTCTCAATAATTCAGTGTCACCTGAAGGAATGAGCAAGGCGGGAACACTCCCGCCCAAATGAGCCAGTCCGTATGCTTCTGGAAGATCTTTTGTACTATACCTGCCAAGGTATGGACAAAATAGACAAGATCTGACCAAAGCAGCCCATGAACCAATCACAGGGTAACAGCTCACCGACAACAGTACGAGGAGGAGCATGCTCTAGTACTGTTTGTCACTATTAGCCGCTGCCTACTCACCAACCCTTGTCGTGGCACGCACATAGCCTGCAGTTGGTGGAAAGGGAACAGTACACAGCCGGCCTTGTCACTATCAGCCGCTGCCTACCCACTAACCAGCATGGCACGTGCGTAGCCCATAGTTGGTAGAACAGGAATATTATACAGCTGGCTGTACCTGCTTGGAAACCTACCTTCGGCTATAAATACTCCAACACCTTGGAACAGTATGATCATCTTGTATCTTACCTTCACTAGCTATTTCTCTCAATATATACTTATATTCAGAGCAATCTAGTCTGATTCTCACGCCGGAGGGTGGTCACAAGGAGGAACCCCCCCTTCTCAGTGACGAGCTCACGGTGTCTGTTTTGCAGGTCATATGAAGAACATCCTTCTTTGCCGGACCTAACCTTCGTGGGAAACATTACTTAACCCCCAGATTATCCATAATCTGCCCGGGGTCACTTAGTGTTTCTTCACGTGCTCAAAGAAAATGGTAATAAAATGTAAAAACACGTCAACAATCAAATTGTCAAAGAATACGCTGGAGTGCGGGCTTGTTTAACAATAATGTTATTTGGGCTTTGTTATTTGGTTTTATACTTGGGCTTAAGTATAGTGATAAGTGGGTTTATGATTAATTATTTGGGCTCATGTGAGATATGGAAATTGGTTTATATATGCCGATGTTTTCATTCTCTAAAAGCCTCTCCATCAATCGACACACATAGAACAGAGAGATGACGGTTACTTCTTCTCTTGTTCTTCATCACATTCACAGAATCATTAAAATCCAATTCCAACTACAGAAAATCTCTGTCTTATCCGATAAATCATTGCGTCTAAACCGGCAAATAGGTTTATCTGAAAGTGATTCACGATTCAGAGATTAATCCAGGCAATTGTTCAAGAAAGTAATATTGAAATCATGATTACAGATTTGCATCATTGATCGAATTCATTCTCCAAGTACGCAATTATACAACAAAGATAAACCTATTATAGGGTTCAATTTTGTTGATGCATTTCGATTTAAATCAAGTTTGAGAAAACAGAATTATATTTGCATGACTTATGGTTTAGTTTGTAACCCAAATTTGCAAATATAAGTTTTAATGTTGAATTGACATGGTCGGTGTTCAAGTTGGTTCTGGTCGATTTGACGGGGTTGACATGATTGGGTTTTCTAGGTTCTATTTCAACACGATTGAAATTTTATTATTTTAATAGATCCCTTTATTTAATGTTTTAAATTGAACTTAATTTGGATAAGATTTATGTGAATGTTTTGATAATTATCAAAATGAGAAAACCATTTTGTTTTCTTGTGATCGGAAATAAAGACAGAATGGATCAACCATTTGAGTTCATGGTTTTCGAGATTTCTTTCATATATATTTTTGAGATTATAAACTATTGGATTAAATAGTTGGTTCTCTTACATCGTGGATGGAAAAACCCACGAACTTTTGGTTGGTTTTGATTCTTATTATGATGCATATATCAATATTGAAATAGCCAGCTGTGAACCAGAACTTTTGGAATATATATATATATATATATATATAAATCGAAAAGATATGCATAGATCACTAAATTAATATTGTGATTTTAATAATTCCGTTGGGGGTTGGGGTCCCGTATGATTCAAATTTAGTGGAATCGATGGAGACTATAAACACCAATGGAATGATTAAATCACAAGAATCTGGTATGATGTTTTATTAATCCAGATTTAGTCTTCATGGGCATATTCTTTTATTTTATTATTTGGAAAGGTTAAGAATACTTGTGATTGTCAATTAAAAAGAAAAAGTCGACAAAATATATTTTATTTACATTATGGTTAGATTTATCATTTGAAGGTTGTGTTACTGTGAAACACATTCCGGTAAATTGAAAATCATTAGTCATTTTCTTTAACTAGTAAGTGTGCCCGCGCGTTGCGGCGGGGACGAAACACGGGATTTGTCGGTATGAGTTCGGTTTGTGGTGGAGACGTAACAGGAATTTGATGGCACCGGTGTTGTTCGTGACTGTATCGTAGTTCCCTATAGGTTAACACAAGACAATTTGCAAGATGGTACTCGTTTATGTTAACTTGAGATATCTATTATATATGGTTATTATGTATATAGATATAGCAACAAATAACATTACTTTTGTACTTTTAACACCACCCAAGATCTATCAATATGAAAAAACACAACACTTTGTATCTCCTAAACTACTCTATGTTGGTATGCTAAAAGTTCGAATAATGGGAGCTTAAACTTGGGAGATCTATTTAATGAAATAGTATATATAAGGTTATTTATGTAACTACATTATAATATTATAATCATTAAAACTTGATCATGTATATTAAGGCCTATATATAGGTAACCTGTTAGTTATATATAAACAATAAAAATAATAAATAGTTAAAAAATAATGAATGAGTCAAAAGATATAGATATAAATATGTACAAACTGCAATAGTCAATCATTTATACATTTGTCCGAATATATACATGCCATGTCACAAACTTCTATCCAGTGTGTATACACATATACACTCATGTATATTGATAATTACATACATTGAAACCACCAATTAGGATGAAGTCGAGCAGGAATCAAACAATTGATACAAGGAAGATAGCTTGTTATCAAACTCTGAGACGACTTTATGAACCGATAATCTGCAATATCACTTACTGATCCTAGCAATGCAAATGCCTATGTTTCATTTTTATGCTGATTCTTATGATTAATGGTTGTTCAACAAACTCGGTAACTCTGTCCACTACGTAACAAAAAAAATATTAGATATTTTATTGTGGTTATTTGTGTTGATATTTAAATTGTTACACAAAATCAACCGCGTTTACCTTGGCTGCTTGAACTTCAAGATGATCGGTCTTGATCTCACATAACGGGCTACAACATGCAGATGAAGAACATATCCGGTTTTTAAAGGCCACATTGTGTGGGTGCCAAAAAGCTATAACTTCCAAGAATGCCGTATCAATCTAAAACACAAATACTACCCGTTTAACCCGATTCTTTTACATGTTATTACTTTAAAGTACAAGTTAAACCAAAAAAAAAAAAATGCTAAGTTACATAAAATAGTTGTACCTATATATAGATATTATATCGGGTTCCTTTTAACTTTTTATTTTAGAATGAGGTATTCGAATCAATTTAAATTTGACTTTTGACATGAAGTGATGAAACAAATTTTTTACAAAAAAAAAAAATAATAATAATAAAAATAAAAATCTAAACAGTTCAACCTGCGACCCGTGAGGTTGACATGAACATGACTCGTTTAGCCAAACGTGTTCACAGGTTCAACCCAAAACTGCCCCTGTCCCGTTTTTACAATACATAAACCAACAACATTATGAGTCTCAAATGGTAACTTACCCGGATTCATCATCAAATGCATTAACAACTCGCGTTTCAATAACAAATGCGGGGTTTTGCTTGATCAATCATAACGATATGAATAACTTCCCATCTTATATGTTTCTTGCCCTACAAAACCAATAGAATTATCTACAAAACAAGGGAAGTATTAGATTTCTAGAAATGCTAACGATATTTACAATCTTTAACAAATTCATCACATTTTTCGTTCAAAGACTGTAGAAATATGATACCTTTGTAATAGTAGTTGAAGGGGGGAACAATAAAGGAACCAACTTTGTAGTTGGAAGTGCTGAAAGACAAAATAGGACCAGTCAATGTTGACAAAAAAAAAAAGAACTGATTTGCATAATACAATTTCAAATCATGACTAATTTTGAGTTGCATACCTGCTTTATACAGTACGTCACAGCAAGAACAACCCATGGCATCATCCCATATCTGCAGTTTGTGTAAACTTCGATAGTTTGTTATCAAAGTTCTTGTGAATTTGAAGGTAGAGTTCCATGCCATATGAGACCAAAAATAATTACTTTAGCAAAAACAAGTTAGGATAAAAATGACTAATTTAGATATGCTCACCCAATGGAATCCAGATATCATGTTTCCTGATCAAGAACCAGAATTAGCAGAAGAAGGTGCTAGATGACCCTGCACATCAGCTGCAATAATCAGATAGTATATTATTAATATGTTGCATTATCTAGATTATTTCTCATTCTTACCTTTATGTATAAATATACACAGGCGACCAATTGTTTATGTGGCTAATTGATTTACAAACAGTTAACATGCATGAACTGAACATCAGTTGAATCTAATATTGAACAAGGGACAGTGAAATAAATTCGATTATTAAATTAGTTCAAACAATATTAGGTTATACTGAAAGTAAAATAGACCTGGTAATGAAGATTAGGTCGCTCCTGAAGCCGTTTCAATTCTTCAAGCTGTTCAAAATACATATCCATCATATCAATAAATCGATCGTTATCATGAGCAGAAAATCGCGTGTGTTTTACGAGCAATGCTCTGGTGGGCTTGATTGACCTCTCCATCAGGCAAATTAGAGGGGATTTATTTTTGTGTTATTGGATTAACTTGTCGATGGAGGAAATAACGTTAGAGATTAAATGAGTTAGGTGACGCGGGAGTGCGGGCTTGTTTAACAATAATGTTATTTGGGCTTTGTTATTTGGTTTTATACTTGGGCTTAAGTATAGTGATAAGTGGGCTTATGATTAATTATTTGGGCTCACGTGAGATATGGAAATTGGTTTATATATGCCGATGTTTTCATTCTCTAAAAACCTCTCCATCAATCGACACACATAGAACAGAGAGATGACGGTTACTTCTTCTCTTGTTCTTCATCACATTCACAGAATCATCAAAATCCAATTCCAACTACAGAAAATCTCTGTCTTATCAAATAAATCATTGCGTGTAACCCGCAAATAGGTTTATCTGAAAGTGATTCACGATTCAGAGATTAATCCAGACAATTGTTCAAGAAAGTAATATTGAAATCATGATTACAGATTTGCATCATTGATCGAATTCATTCCCCAGGTACGCAATTATACAACATAAATTTCCAAACCCATATCCGGTTATGAAAGTCCGTCTCAAACCCATCGGGTAATTACCCGTCGGGTTTCAGGTTTTCCCATCGGGTTTCAGGTTTCTTATCGGGTTTTGATAAAATACCTATCGGATATACCCGGCTCAAAACCCGCTAGGTTTCTATCGGGTTTTGACAAAATATAACTAATCGATTACAAATATGGTTACCATAAAGATAAAATGTCTCAAATAATTGACATAAAAAATTCCGACAAATAATATATTTGGAATATAATATAATATAATAATAAGCTATATCAGGTACATCAGGTAAATGAGTTTATGTTATCGGGTAATTGGGTCGGGTAATCGGGTATATTTGAAATCCCAAACCCGTCCCAAACCCGCAAAAAAATTTTAAACTAATCCAAAACTCGTCCCAAACCCTAATGGGTCAGGTATTATCCGTCTCGGTTATATCGGGTTTCGGGTTTTCCCATAGGGTTCGGGTTTCATTGCCATCCCTAAAGTCGTGTTATGCACAAGATGCTTAAAAAAATACAATTAAGCTACAAAAATTAAATAATTAAATTTATAAAACAAACATATATTTTATCAAATTAAATAATTTAATAAGTTCAAGTTATATTTTTTAATGAAATATTCAGACGAATATATGGTATATTCTCACGCAATTTCTTCATGATCACTAAAAAGATGCATTTAGTGATTTTATAAGTTGCAATTATAACTTTTAATGGAATAACAAATTCTAACAAAAGATAATAAGATGTTTCATTGTGAATGACATAAAAAAAATCATATATAAAATTAGCATGACTAAAACACGTTTTTGTATTATGGTTTCAGAATAAAATGATTAAAACTCTATGAATCCATAGAGATTGAATGAATATATCTTGTCTTTTTCATTTTAGACATATAAATATCGTTAATTGAATTTACCACATTCATCTCCTACACTCAAAAGTGTATATAAACTGATTTAACTAAAAAAGATAGATCTTATTTCATTAAAGATATAAACATTTTAATTATATTAACATAGATACTTGTATATTTTTAATCCCCTATAATTTAGGTAATTGGTTATTTGATCATATGATGAATTAATAGTTGTAATTACACTTACACAAATATGTTTTCGTTAAAAATAAAAAATAGTTTGCGCGGGAAATTTATGCCATGAATGAACCTCCAAATAACGTGTGTTCACAGTTATTTTCTTTTATTAGAATATATAGATATAATGTTTTAAAGTCTCGTAGGTTAAAGTTTTACACAACATTCGTTAATGTTGATTTAAATTCATATTATTTTAGAAGAGTAATCCATTAAAAGGTTATAATAATGTGCGGCCAAGATTGATTATGTGAACATGGAGATAAAGTTAAGTGGCTCAATGTTAAAGAAGGCTAAAAGCTTGTATGCATATAAACAGACAGGGTCTCGTACAAATTTTAATCAATAACTTGTAAAAAGGTTTTGCATGTTGGACAAGACACAAAAAAGCAACATCCTTTAAACCTACAATTATTGTCCTTTTGTCTTTTACCCTTCGATACTATTTACCAACACTTTTTCTCCATATATCACATCTCTTCTGAGAGCATCTCCAGCAATAAACCTTCACAAACTGTCACGTTAGCTTCACGTCATATTTCAAACTTTTCTCGAAAACTCCTATTTATTCCACAACAATAAACCTCTACAAACCGTCACTTCATCACCTAATTCTCCAATTAAATTACATAGAATAAATTGTCTTTTATAATATATGTTAATTATTTATATTTTATATATGGCATATGATATTTAAATAATAGAATATAATATTAAACTAAATAATAAAATTAGAAAAAAGAAGCAACAGTCACAGATCTATCACTTTGTTTATCCCTTCATATCCTCTTCCATTATTTTCAGTTCATCTTTCATTAGCGTCCCTCTTGAATTTCGTCAACGCATTCATCCTTAATTAAATCATGTTTGATCTTCGAATTTCACTCTCCAATTTTTCGTTAAAGATTTTGTTCTTTCCGGTTTAAAAATTAGGGTTCGTAATTGGGTTAAAGAGTGAATTTTAACCATCCTCACCTTAAGCTGCTGCACTTTTTAATTCATCATTCCTCTTGTTTTTTCCTGTTTTATTTAATGGGACATAGCATGGGCCCCATATCTCTTGTCCGCAGATCCGGTTGTAGTCCCGGACTGCTTCACTAGACTTGATGCTCACAACAGTGATGTTTGTGCTTTCCCTGTCTGCTGCTTGGCCACGTCATCCAGACCTTGGGATGAGTAGCCCGTTGTGGATGCTCTAACTTGCAGCACACAAGCCTTGAAGCGTATGGTATGCAGGCATGCCTACTTCTTACCATTGAATAGTCTACGTAATCAAATGTGTAAAAGTGAAACAAACAATATCAGAGCATCTACAACAACAAACTTTCACAAACTACCACATCAGCGCCACATCAGATTTCAAACTTTTCATCAAAAACTCTACTCTCTTCCACAATAATAAACATCTACAAACCACCTCTATAATTAATTTATATTTATTTAGATTACTTTTAAAAGAAATTTAATTTTTGTATTATGCATATATTTAAATGAAACTATAAATATTTAAAAAATATGATTTTTAAAAAGAACATTAATAAATATAAATTTAATAATAAAACATTTAAGAAAATAAGAAATTTAGTTTTTTTTATGTATGTTATGTGTGTGTTAAAATTTATAGAACTAATTATATATATAGTTCTTTTAACATCTATTCATTTGAAAAGGTGTAAAAAGAAATTAAAAAAATAAATTGTGGTCAATTTTGCTAAACCTATAACAATGAGGATGAATTATACAAATGAATTAAAGAGAAGGTACCAAAAAGAAATTGAAGCAATATAAAAGTTTTTAACCTAGTTCCATACCCACAGCGCCAACCATATTTCCTGGTCTCTCTCAATTTCTAATCAACAAATAAGCCTCTATATTCTTAACCTTTTGTGTTCAAGGTTATATATTTCAATTTGGCCTTTGTTGAAACTAAAAACACCGGTCCAGCCTCCGGATCACCGGTTCATGAGAATGACAACACGGTGGAAACCCGGCTGCGACTTGGAGGTATTCTTACAACATATTTGCATTGG